>NC_091829.1:11680000-11830000 GCF_038994185.2 Dermacentor albipictus
TGCCCCTTCTGCCTCTTTCTCTATCGCTGTCGCTCCGACCCCTCCAGTCCCAACTGCCCCTCTACTTATGCAGACCTATGCCATTGCCTATTCTACTGTCTGGCTGCTCAGCAATCAAGTTCATATCCTCCCCCTTCGCTTTCCATCACCACCTGGCTCGACTGGCTTGGCGCTGAAGGTGAAGAAGAACAGCGTCGACTGGCCACGCAGGCGGTCGATATGCTCGGCCTGTAATTTTGGGCTGAATAAAAGTGTTATATTACTACTACTTAGTCTTAGCAAACATTCGTGCAATATTTCTGTCTCTTCTGTCTTTAAGAATGTCGCCGTGACGTATATATACTGTTAGTCCTCCTGAACACTCTCTGGACTCGATCGCACAGATGATGATTTATTGGCAACCCCTTTGACACGGGGCGGCGACAAATCGCCATCTAGCCTGCTTGATTTAATCAGGTATGCTATACATACTTTTCATTCTATAGTACCTCTTATACACATCTCCTTAACCTTTCTTTTCCCTTACTCAAAACTTCTCTACCCACCTTGTACCGCTACGTATGACTGTAACGGAACCGGTCGTGTAGACCTCCGCGGCGTATAGAGAGACAATGCCCGAACAGAAAAGCCAGGTCGCGGCATTCTCGTTGGCAGGCATACGACACGACTACGTCCTCGTCGTTGGCTATTTTGCCGCGGGCCCCACTCTCTGTCTTTCCACGCGTACACGTGAAACTTTTTTTTCCCTGCTCCGCTACACGTGACTGTTAGCACCCCCTCCCCCCTTTAACCTCCTTTCGTTCTCGCAGAGATAACAACATAAAGCTCGATAACAATAAACAGCAATAGAGCAATAATGCACAAAACAATGAGGTCCGGTCATCATTCATCGCCTTCCCGCCGTCCCTTTGTTCCGCGGCAAAGCCGGCGGACCAAAAAAAAAAAAAAAACGCGGGCCACAAGCGACGCGACGTAGTGCATGTCGCCATCGCCGGCTTCTCGTTGTCTACCGTCGCTTTGCGTAGACTTCAGCCGTGCGATTACTGTGGCATCAGCGTGCGGTACAGTGCATGCAGCACACGCTCAGTGACACCACGTCGTCACCATCGCCGCAGCTTCTCGTTGCCTTCTCCTGCACTGAAAGTTAGTCGCTTTGTGTAGACTTCTGCTGTGATTGTGGCATCAGTGCACATCTCTGAGCATAGCGCACGCAGCGCGACGCCACGTCGTCGCCATCTGACGAAAGCTTCGCCTTGTCTTCGTCACTCACGGAGCCGGCCGCTTTACGCGTGGTCACGCGAATCTGCCGTAATATATACACTCGTACTCGCGCTTCGGGAACGAAGTTGGGCGTACGATACGCGTAGTGGGACACGGCGCAGGGTAGACACGGTCACTTTTGTCCCCAAGAACCCGGTTCACTATAGGCTTGCGTTGCCGTGTTCAAGGCGCCGACTGCATTTTTCGCCGTTACTGCTGTGTATGCGCACACGCTCCCTCGCGCTCGGCATAACCGAGTTATACCGCGGTGAGTGATAAGACGAGATATCACGCTGCACTCAACACTACGCGTCGCTTAGTCGTCCACATCTTTCCACGTACGTCCAACTCCGTTTGGTGCGGTATACCTCCGCATAGTGTAACATGTATATAGATGCCTTCGGAGGAAGGGTGTGTGCACTATACATGCTGGTGTGATGACACTACGCGATGAGAAGGCTATTGTTATTGTTTACTTCGGAAACAAAGGGCCAGCATGGCTAGGGGAACGACAAAAAAAAAAAAAAAGCCGCTGCGACTACTGCTATAGAGAAGAAGGGGTTGACTTTGGAGGGGGAGGGGAGCGTTGTATTCATGCTATGTAGGCCACGGTGGCGGACTTTACTGCCTTACCGAAAATCCGATGAAATGCCGCCAGCCAGCGCATACATCTCTCTGCCTGGAGCACATATGCACTTCGGCCAGACGTGCATATTGACAGAATGCGATGTGATGCACAGCGTGGGAGGTTGTAAGCGACCGCGATGATTGAAGGTGATGTCGGCCCGCTCCGTACTGGCTTTCTTTCTTTCCCGTCCCCCAAAGTAGGGTATAGGTAACGAGACGCAATTCTAGTTAACACCGCTGCCTTCTCTATTTCTTCTTCCTCCTCCTCCTCCTCCTCCTTTTATATTTCCAATGCAGTGACGCGAAATGAGCGGCCGATTTTGTCTCGTGACGAAAGATATACTTGGTCGTTCGCTGCAGCAGCGATAGCCATACGACAGAAGTAGATGACACAGTTTGGAAATGCCAGAAGGATTTCCAATAATAATAAAAGAATGAATACAAATACATGCAACAAACGAATTACAGTGAGAACGCGCGACGCCGGCGTGACTTCGGCTTCTATGCTATGTGGAGGCTTACGCCATCTCTGGCGATCGTATTGCAGCGCGAAATTTTGCTACCACTTGTATACATACATAGTTTCTATTTCTTGTACGTTGCTATTTGTATTGAACTTGTATGTTACAATTTGTATATTACCTTGAGAAGTTATTACATTAATGAGGTACGTGCTCTACTTTAAATTTTCCCATTGGCATTCCAACTTCTCATGACCGATATACAAGGTGTTAGATATGGAGCTGGTTCCTGAGGCTACTTCGAGTTCCCCAAACCGCTTCGAGTGGCAGCACAGCTAATTGAGGAATGCAGGAGCAGGAAAGCGCATTCCAGAGAAGCGGCCGAGCAAACAAGTTTAAGGCAACAAGTTCGTGCGTCGCCGGGATTAGAAGGGGGCCTGGGACAATGGAGCGCAATCGACCCCCTTCGTCTTTGAAGAAGGCTGTTGCCACCGCTGCGGAGCCGAGTCGCCGGGGTTTGCAGGTGGGCGTCGGACAATGGAGCAGGTGCAGCCCCCCTCCTTCTCCGGCCTAGAAGTGATTGCCAGTCTGCGTGGCAAGTCCGCAGAGAGCCCCGACAGGTGTGCCCCGCGACACGGGCGCCTACCATTGGCTGCAAGTGGCGTCATCGGAGTGGACTCTCCCATTGGTCAAACATGACGTGACTTGCAGTGCTCGAAGGGCTTATAAGAAGCCTTCCAGAGAGACCTGAGATGCTGGGACAGACCCTGTTTCCCTGATTCACCTCTCTCGAACTTCTTGCCGCGGGCCGCAGCGTCCGAGTTGCTGCTGGCCCGTAATGTCTGTACGACTGTTAATTGACGCTCACCTCTCTGTATAATATGTAAATAAACCCTCCCAAGTTTGGGTTTTCCATTCCGACGTCCCGTACTCCAACCCCTACATCTGGTTGGCAGCGGTAGGATCGCCTCCGAATGCATCAGCTGGTGGCAGCGCTACAGATCAACCTTCGTCCAGAGAGATAGTAAGGAACCGGGAAGAGCGAAGAAGAGAGAGCCTTCGTCGAAAGAGGTCCGAAGAAACTGGGAGTAGCGAAGAAGGAGCGAGCCTTCGACCCAGGGAGTCCGGAAGGAACCGGGAACAGCGGACAGATGAACCGGATGGCAGAGTGCTGCAACCGTAAGTGAGCGCGTGGTTTTTTTCCTTATGATTCGCCAGACTCAAAGGTTGTGTGTTCAATTTTGATAGTTCTGGGAATCGGGAATTTGTTGCATTGTGTGTTTGCACAAATTAATTAAGGAAAACAGTTTTAACCACCTGTCGGGGCAGCTGCCATGGATCTTAGAAGGTTGACGAGGTTAGACTTGTTGTTGGTGTGCGACGATTTGGGAGTTGAGGCGGACGAACGGATGGAAACGCCAGCTATCATAAAGGCGATTAATGATAGTGGCAACGATGACAAAAGCATTGAGCTTGCTTGGGAAGTGATACAGGAGCCACGGGAGCGTGTGCGTCGTGTACGTTTGCGAGAGCGTCGTGAGCTTAGGAGTGAGCGTCAGCGTGAAGAACGCGAGAATGAACGGAAGCAGGAGCTTCAAGAACTTGCTCTTAGGTGTCAGCGTCACGAACGTGAGAAGGCACGCGAACGTGAGCGAGAGGAAAAGTATGAGAGAGAGAAGGCAGCACTGATCAAAGAGATACAGTATTGTGATCAGTTAATGGCACAGAGACAACGGCTGTCTGAGAATTCTGTAGGTAGTACAGAGCGAAAGAATGAGGAAGTGTCTAGCAGACTTTCGCCAAAAGCCGATGAGAAGAGTAGTGCCTGTGAGATTGGCTGCCGATTCATAAGTGAAGGGAAAAGGCTAGCTGCTAACGATGCCTTAGTGGCAACAGAGGCCGTTAAAGGCCGTAGTGAGAGCGACGAGGTGCTGTGCCAACAGATGACTGTGGAGACAGCTAGGCCAGCTGCGAACAAATTGGCACAGTTACCGAGCGTGTGCGTCGCTGGTAATGTTAGCGAGGTTGCTAGCGAAGAAAAGGGTACTGTTGACGCGACAGACGCGAGCACCCATGTAGAGCCAGATCTGCGTGCAGAAGTGAAGTGCGAGCTGGACGATGCTGTTGAGAATAGTTCTCGGGGTGGCGAGCTCCGTAGCTCACGAGAGAACAACTGCATTGTTCAGGGATCGGTGCGGCTCTCCACCAGTCTAGATAGCCCAGATAAGGATGATTCAGTTAATAATCATTCGGACTGTGCGCGTGAGACAGCGATGGATACCGACGGACTGTGTGTCGATGCACAGCGTGCGCTGGACAATGTAGTAGAGGGCAGTTCGCAAGAGTGCGAGTTGTCTAACTCGAGTAAAGCCTGCTGCATTGTGCCAGAGTCGGTTGGGCTGTCCGCCAGTCGAGGCAGAGAGAGTGTTAATTTAAATGTAAATCACTCAGACTGTGCGGGTAAGAGGCCGATCCGGGCCGACGAAATGTGTAACGGCCAGCACGAGGCACGAGAAGGCGACAGGAAAACGAGTGCAAAGAGAAAGCGCCGTAAAAAGAAGCGCAGTAAAAACCGAAAGTCGGTAACTTATGCAGCGCCGCCAAAAATGGCGAGAAACCCAAAAGGGCAGGGCGCGAGGAAAAAGATGCGGTCGTCTCGGACGATGTTGACGCATCGAAAACGTTCGAGCCACCGGTCAAAGAGGGACCGCGAAGAATGTTCTGTACGGACGCGGACAAAGGGCACGAGGCAGCTAAGCTCCTCGTCGTTCCGTAGTTCTTTTCATAGCTCAGCGTGCAGTTCGAAGAAACGCGAGGTGGCAGGACGAGACCAGGTGGGGAGTAGCGACGCGGTCAATCGAGTTCGTGTTGAAAGCGGGGCGCGGGGACGCAAATTGGCAGGAGACCGTAACGTCTTGGGGGAGCTGAGAATGAATCAGCCCTTTTGTTGTCTCTCGGCAGCCAGAGTAGCTTTCAGACCACGTCCACCCCGCGTTCGACTCAAAGTATGAGTCAGACGTAAGCGTTTGGAGAGGGAGGCCAAGAGCCCTTCCGTAGAAATGAAGTGTGTTGTTTTTTTTTTTATTTTTGAGCATCGGAAAGTTTTCGCGATTTGAGACTAGGATTTCTTTCAAGGTAAAGGTTTGAGCTTTGTGTTTTCGTTTGAGAAGCTCGCGATTTGAAAGATGCGTTTTAAGTAAACATGTAGTCTCGCGAGATGCTCATTAATAAGTAGATAGGCTTTTTTTTTGTGTGTGTGCGTGTGTGAGTAACCTGAGGGTCAAGGTTATTGTTGAGAGGCCTATCGTAACGCGCGTGTGTGTTATTTAACCTTCTTTCTTTTTAAGTGTTTTTGAATTTTGTAAGGTTAAGCGCGTAGATTTTCAGTGAGTGCATGAGTTGCACGGAGAAGCGTTCTTATTTCCATTAGCGCGTGTCCTGTGTGGACGGAAGGAAGCAGACTTTATGACTGGGTTGCTAGTGTGTGTGTTGAGGGCAGCCGTATTCTGACTTCTTTAGTGAACGTGCGTGGAAAGAGTTAGTAAAAGACGCATTAGTTTAAGAGTTCTGCGGAGTGTGTAAGTCCCGCAAGTTTAATTGTTCGTTTATGTCACGTGTCCTGTAGGACTTTCAGGAAAGAAACGTGAGTAAGCGTGAATGAAAAGTTTGCCTACAACGCAAGTACGCGTTTTGTTTAGTGACCACAAGGCTAGTGCGCTTGTGATTACGTACTTGTGAAGTTGACCAGATTGTTCAGTGGCACCATTACGTGCGATAAGTACGCCACAGCGATAGATTGGAAACATGCTGTTCGTGTAGTTAGGCCACTTAAGTTATGTTCGGCTGTTTTCATTTGTTGTTTGCATCGTCAGCGACCCTTTTGTTTTGCAACAACAATAGTACTCTGGTCTTGTCGGCAATCGAGGAGAAATGGATAGCTGTTTGGAAGGGTGGTTGGAACTGTTGTCAAAATTGGGGAACTAAAAGATCAGGGTTGATTTTGACTCAGTAATAGTCTGGCGAGTCAGGGGCGAAGAGCCTGCGCTTACACGTGGGGCAGCGCTGTGTTGTTTTGTTTGTTTGACGTTTGTTCTCCAGGGCCAAGGATCCCGAAGTTCGTCAAACGTGGCTCGACCCCAGTACCCTGCAGCTTCTTTCAGCGTTCCTCATGGCCAGCGAATTGAGTTCACCGGCCATTCAGAACAACCGGGGCGAGGACGAGCTGTTAGATATGGAGCTGGTTCCTGAGGCTACTTCGAGTTCCCCAAACCGCTTCGAGTGGCAGCACAGCTAATTGAGGAATGCAGGAGCAGGAAAGCGCATTCCAGAGAAGCGGCCGAGCAAACAAGTTTAAGGCAACAAGTTCGTGCGTCGCCGGGATTAGAAGGGGGCCTGGGACAATGGAGCGCAATCGACCCCCTTCGTCTTTGAAGAAGGCTGTTGCCACCGCTGCGGAGCCGAGTCGCCGGGGTTTGCAGGTGGGCGTCGGACAATGGAGCAGGTGCAGCCCCCCTCCTTCTCCGGCCTAGAAGTGATTGCCAGTCTGCGTGGCAAGTCCGCAGAGAGCCCCGACAGGTGTGCCCCGCGACACGGGCGCCTACCATTGGCTGCAAGTGGCGTCATCGGAGTGGACTCTCCCATTGGTCAAACATGACGTGACTTGCAGTGCTCGAAGGGCTTATAAGAAGCCTTCCAGAGAGACCTGAGATGCTGGGACAGACCCTGTTTCCCTGATTCACCTCTCTCGAACTTCTTGCCGCGGGCCGCAGCGTCCGAGTTGCTGCTGGCCCGTAATGTCTGTACGACTGTTAATTGACGCTCACCTCCCTGTATAAATGTAGAATAAATCACCCCCAAGTTGTGGTTTTTCATCCCCGAAGTCCCGTCCGCCAACCCCTACAAAGGTGTCCCAACTATCATGCACGAAGATTTTTAATATACGAGAATGCCACGTAGCTGGAAAGAATTAAGGTAATGCTGTTTGTCGTCGCTTGGAGATTCTCAGATTATTCTTTGCATCCCGCCTAATGACATAATTAGTCTTAATGAATTCATGTTTTCGAATACTATAATTACATGAAAAGTGTCAACGAGGAAATTGTAGAGCAACATGAAAAACTCCCGATACAGCTCTCTGTTGCTCAACGCGTGCTACATAAAAGTGTTTGCCCGAACGTGAAAGAAGCCCGCGAAACACGCAAAACTGCCGCACGACTGGCCGCTCGCGGAACTTTGCCTGTATTCGCGGGCTTCTTTCACGCTCGGGAAAGCACTTTTATGTAGCACGTATTTAGCAACAGAAAGCTGCATCGGAAGTTTTTCACGTTGCTCTACAATTTCCTCGTTGACACTTTTGATGTAATCATAGTATTCGAGAACATGATGAATTAATTAATACTAATTATGTCATTAGGCAGAATGCAAAAAATAATCTGAGTATCTCTAAGCGACGGCAAACTACATTACCTTGGTACTGTCCAGTTACGCGGCATTTGCATATTTTAAAATCTTGATGCACGATAGCTAGGACACCCACGCGCATACATTTGTTTCGCTAAGTATGTACACCCGAGTGCCTTCTACGTACCCGGGCGCTTTCTCACCGAGAACATGCGCGCCTGTTTGATTCACATTAGCTAACAGAAATTAAAATTCAATCAAAAGCTCGCTAGAAGCATGTTCGGTATGTTGACGAGCTAGGCGTTCAACCACAGCAGCCATGCACGCTTCTCCCACGGGTACGTACACCACTATAGAGCACTCTCTTTTTCTTTTTTTTTTTTTCGCCTGTGTGAGCAAGGCGTCGTCCACACACGATGAGCGCGTCGTTTAAGAGCGCTATTCACGGATCGCCTCGGCGCCTCAAAAGATGGTCGCGCGCTCTTGCAAAGACAATGGGGCTCGGAATCGCTGGCGCGTCGTCTCTCTTTGCACGGGGCGTCATGCGCGGACGGCGAAGCAGAACGCGGCTTCGCCCGAGGGCGACAAAAGTGTTTGGCCGCCGCGTCGTTGATGGCCGAGTCCGCTGCAGCGCTCAGTCGTGTCGTTGCCTCCTTTATGGCGACACAAGCGCGCGTTCCGCGACGCACCCAGAGGAAAAGCGTTGATGGCGACAGGCGGGGCGGGGCGGACAACCCGTGTTTGCGCACACTGCAGCAAAGCAGTGCAATTGAGGACCTGGCGGCGCGTACGTGTCGTCGCCTCTGTACAAACAGCGGTATACGTGACGGCGCGGCTCGGTGTCTTCGCAGGTATACGTTAAGCACAAAGTATATAACACCCCGGCGCCAGCGAATAAACGACGACAATGCACCTAATGGTTGTCCCGATTTCACATTTTTCTTTCTGTTTTACGTCCTTATTTTTATTTTAAACTTTGCCGCGGCCTCTGATACCATAATGAAACTTTGCTGCGTCATTTCCAGCCTGCCGTGGAGCAGAGGCGGATCCAGGGTAGCGTCGGAGGGAGGGGGACCGGTCTCAGTCTCGTTGCATATACGAATGAAACAAGTTGGTACAGGCAGGAAAGCGGGTGGTGCTATAGACTCGAAAAGTTAATCTTTACAACCTACTTGGTTAAGTCTGGCGAGCAACGTGCTTGCATAGAAAAGCACGGAGGCAGAACCTCGAAAAGGAAAGCACGATTTGTATTGAACGCGTAAAGGCCCATTCGAGGAAGAGAAGGAAGTAGTTTCAAGCATAACGGTATATAGTATATGGTATACGACACCACGCCTGCCGAAACCAAACACTGGTTATAACCATAAGTGCAGTGCAAGTTTCACTAGCGGAAGTTGTTTGAGATCTTCGTAAGCCTTATCTCGGATGCTGATACCCTGGAAGTGTTTACGGCTTCGCAGTATAGATAGAGCTGTAATGTCGACAGATATGAATAGCACATCGGCAGAGATATACGATAGGCAGTGATCGCTATATTTGCGAGCGGTGCGTATCGTCAATCAAAACTTGTTCGTCGGAAACAACGAAGCGCTTCTTCCTCTTCCTGAACATGAGGGAGAGTTGTGGGTGCTTCGCTATCTGTTTATTATCTATTCTATTCTGCGTTTTTTTTTTCTCACTTTCTTTCATTCATTTTCCGATCTACAATTTGCATTGCAAAGCCATATGTCCAAGAAACAACGGCACCGCAGTCATTAGGCACTGTGGAAGCCTCTTCCCACACGCATTGAAAAAAAAAGTGAAAGCAAGAAAAGGGCGTTCACGGCTCGTCCATTTTCAAACTCGTTATAGCACACCGCGAAACCACTCCGATCCGACAACAAGCTCGCAGAACGCGCAAAAAGCGGGGCGTGCGTACACCGATCACCGAGGCCTTGCTGCGGCACACACCGTCCGCAAAGCCGTGCTTTGCTTCCCAGAAGCGGAAACCACTGCGGTTTAGGAAATGGCGCCTCTTCGCGACAGCTTCCTGGCAGTCCCGGCCGGTGCGCTTCTTCCTTCAGCGCGTTTACTGCTTTCGGGAGAAACGTGCGCGTCGTGCGTAAGAGATGTCTGGCGGCATGCTTCTTTGCCAAACACCCGCGAGGCCCACGTCTCCGGCGCTCTCCCCGCCACACGCGCAAACACAGCCGCAGAGTTGAAACGGCCTACACACCGAATTGAAGAGCCTCGCCGGCCTAATAATAGCCGGGACCGCGGGATCATACTAATGGAGTGACCGGATCGTCACGCCGCGCTCGGACCCAATTTCGCCCGGGAAAGGAAGGAACAATCACAGCGCTCAAGAAACCAAGAAAACTCCAAGCTCTCTCTCTCTCTTCAAGCGACGGGCGCACATGCGATTATGCCCCTGTATTGCATGCGAGTTAGACGGCGGAGTATACGCGATGGGAGGAAGAACACCGGCGGGTCGGTCTCTGCATTTTTTCTTGCCCTCGTCGGATGAGCACGTGATACGGGGGGGGGGGGCGGAGTTGCGTCTCACGTCCAGTCGCTTGATCTAGAGCAGCCGCCCGACCGACCGACCGACCCGCGGTGGAACCGCATTTCCCCGACTCGGCCGAGTGGGTCATTATCATCCATTGCGGACGCGTTGTGGAAACGGCAGCAGAAGCGGCGCTCTGCTGAGAGGGGGTTCGAGCACGCGCTGCCGAGTCGAGCCAACGCTCGGCTCTGCTCTCGCCGCCAGCCATCGCGCTAGAGCAAGCGAGCGCACCTCCTTTGCCACGTGTGTGTACGCACCCCGAGTCGCGTAAAAGCTGCACAGCGATGCGAAAGCTCCGAATTTGACCGGGGCGGTGGTCAGTGGGTGGAGAAAAGCGCTAAGACCGTGCGGAAGTACAACGTCCTCCACACTGTACTGAGTGTCCACTGATCGATTGCTTCTCTTTGTTGGTCAAATGAGCTCGCGTTCGTCTAGTCGAGTGGGTGCGAATTGTATGCCGCGTTCACCTATGTAAATCAGCTGCCTCCAAAACCACCAAGAACGCAAGGCGTGATAGCATGCGATCTCGCAAGAAATCACCTGAACAATCATGCGTACACTCATTTTCAACGAGGAAAAAGAAAAAGGCCCTAAATTTATAAATACGGATTGAAATTACAATCAATTGAGCATATATATATATATATATATATATATATATATATATATATATATATATATATATATATATATTGGAGCGACAAAGACGTTGCGGAATCCACACGAATTTCTAAGTTCCGTGCCAGGATGTGCTAACAAAAATCTGCTCACACATCAAAATATTCACAATTGGCCTTATATGGTAAGGCATCGAGTGAACGCTAAATAAATATTTTATGACCACCATAGTGTGAGAGAGAGAGAGAGAGAGAGAGAGAGGGGGGGGGAAGGGGAAAGGCATGGAGGTTAACCAGATGGGCAGGTCCGGTTGCTACCCTACGCTGGGGAGAGAGGGGAGGGGGAGGGAAAGTGAGAATTCTGAAAAAGATAAAGGGCATGACTGAAGCGACAGTGAGTATAGTGGAGGCACGATGACAAGCGCGTGGGGGAATGGAGGGGGGGGGGGCTTGAGCCCTAAATGGTGCTGGCTGGGCATGGAAATGGTAATATTACGAAGTTTCACTGCACAAGACATAGGTCGATGGAAACTACAGGTGGCAGAAGCACGATGGCTGCGACGGGCACAGTGGAAGGCGTGCTGGCTACAACCGGAAGACTCTGCAGACTTGATGGCCACAGTGATGGAAACGACGGACGCCGAGAGGCACTTGCGAGATATTTCGCGTGACGAGTGCCACGCACAACTGGCAGGCTGGCTCACGCTGCCTCTCGCGGTGCCATCGGTGCAGTTACGGTAGCTGGAGGAACGACAGCCGAGGCGCCTGTCGATCTCGAGGATCCCTTATGTGCCAGCATCACTGTCAAATCTGGCGTCCGAACGCTTACACGCGACAGCTTCGCTCCCACAGCAATGCACAATATTAGCGAGAGAACCGCGCGCGCGCGTAGGAATGCGCGAGTACCGCTTCGGCGAGCACAAAAAAAAGCGCGAAGGCGGGGTGGGCAGAAAACGGAGGCGCGTTGTTTCTTAGGGCCACCGCGGCGATGAAGAAGAAGAAGACGCCGTTGCACACGCGGCCAGACAAACAAGACGAACCAGGTGTACGTGAAACGGAGAAGGCATGCGCCATTTTGGCAGTATAGGCTGTGGTGGCCGAGAACAACCGGTTCCTTAATAGGGGGACCCCAGGAAGAAGAAGAAGAAGAAGCTGCCGAGCGTGCGTGCATATAAGCGAAGAAGCGCAGAGGGTTGCCGCTGCGGGTCGTTCTCTGGGCGCACAACAAAGGGGTCGCTTTCATGTTTGGGCCGAGGCGGGCGAGGAAGCCGCCGCAATGCGCGCATCATTGGACACCCTCCCCTTTCCGAGCCACCCACACACGTGAAGCGCGCAAATGACGACCTCGAATGGGTCGTCCTTCGGCGGGAACAATGCGCGCTCTTCACCCGAATTTGGGTCTTTCCTCCTCCTCCCCATATTCTGACGCGGGCACCCGAAGAAGAACAGAGGGCAATTTCTGTTTTCTTCTCCTCTCTCATTCCGAGACAGGCAGGTAGGGGTGTGTTTCCGTATTGTGTGTATGCGCTCTGAATGCGTTACACACGCACTACTTCCGCGGATCTACGGATATGAAGGCATACGTGGGTGGGTGGGCGGAACTTCCTTTTAGGGCGGGCTTCTTCTTACTCTCTTTGTTCTTTTTTTTTTCGCAGCCCCAGTGTGTGGTCAGTAACGTCCGAAACGCCCCCTGGTCCAAGCGCAGGCAGCATCAATGTGTGGGGTCGCCTTGTTGCATGGGCCGCCGAGGAAGGAGCCCGCGGTGAAATGGCGCCTGCACCCACATTATACAAAGCCTCGGCTTGTGCGCGTCTGGTCGCAGCTCGGCGTTGAAGTGTTTTATATACGGCTCGGGCGTGTGCGGACCGCCGCATAGCGCAAGCGATCCAGATAGCTTTGAGTTCGAAAGTGACGCAACGCGGCACTGCCTGCCACGGTGTGCGTCTCAGAATCGGCACAGTGGGTTGAGCTGCAACGCTTGCGCGGGCAGATTACAGTTATTTAGCGAGCTTACTCGAAGATTATAGCGCCCGCCAGGCGTCACCATTCAGGCGTGAATAGTTAAGTGTTTAAGCTCACGGGATTGCCGCTTACGTTTGCCGAAACTATAGAGCTGTACTTTTCCAGTAGAGCGTACGTGCGCGTAACGTGGATGAAAAATATGCAGTCATTGCGCATTTGCGGGCCGTTTAACTTACCGCGTAAGAAGGCTAACAAACAAATGCTCGGTAAACGCTTAAATGAGATAAAGAAATGTACAGCACGGCACATTTCAGGATATAATGAAGAGAGAGAGAAATTTGAGCGTCAGCAGAGCAGGAAGTCAATGCCTCGACGCTGCATAACGACAATTAGCGTCCAAAGTGAACATTTCCGACACTCGCAAACTGCGGCTCATTTTGTGCGCTCTGTGAACGGACGACTACGACGCGGATGCGACCGTGTGGAGAAAGTTTAGGCGCGCTTCAAGTCAACATCAGCAAAACGCTTGCACAACGCTTCGCTTCACGCAACTTAGTACTTCGCTACAATGAGAATCACCAAGCTACCCAGGAAACACACAAGATACATACTCCATGTGATGCGTGTATACTTATGAGCGTGCGTCATGAAAACCGCACGCGAGATCGAAATAGTCGATTCTGGGAATGATATCTTTCAGCTCCCAGCTTTAATAAGCGTTCAAAGCCTTCCCAAACCAGAGAGGGGCTTTCTAAAGCAGGAAAGAAAGGGTAAATAAGCTGTTGGATTGACATTATTCTGCAAAGCATCGAGTTTGACGCACTAGAAGACGAACGAAAGGAGTACGTGCCGTGACACTGTCACAGTTGCATCGATACTACGCGTAGATAAAATCATTTTAAATAGTTTAAGCGATGTATGCTCTGCACAGAGCTATCGTAATGTTAATGGGCTACTCACACGACACGTAAACTGAGGCTCGGGATCAACGTTTTGCGGTGACCCGTCTGTATATACACCCATGCTTGACAGAGACCGCACAAAGTTCCTTCTGGGTCTTAACGCGTTTTAAATCCCATTTGGGTGTGTCCCATATCTACACCTTATGAACCGCATTGTCGGGTTGTAATATTATAACGACGTCCACAATACGCGAATGTTTTTTTTTTCTTATGATTTACATTGTTGAGGGAGTCTCGCGTGCTGCGTCTACTCGCGGGAGTGAGTAAACAATTGTTGTTTCTTATATCGTAACGACTACGCAATAATCTGACCGGAAAAGGCGAGTAGAGAATGTACGCACTCACGTTCTTTCTCTACTCTGTAATGTGTATTCGTTCTTCTTAACCATGCAGCTGCCTTTACGCGATCCAACGTAACGGACAGGTATGGATAACCATCGAGGCAAAAAAATTCTCGCGAACTGCACCTCGAAGTTCCTAGCCTGCTCGCAGGTTATGTCCGACTTCACTTAAAGCTGCGCAACACCGCAGAATCTGCAACGGTGCTCACAACAGCACACACACGGCGATTCAATCTGCGTAGGGGGAGAAAAGCACTGCCTTAACGGACTGAGAAAAAAGTAAAGAAAATCTTCATCCCCAACAGTTAAACAATAAAACTCGCCAATGTGTGTGGATTGTGAATGTCACGATAACAGAAACGGTGTAGTTGTCGCGCGACTATGCGTCCACACGTATAACAGAGCCGTACAATTCACAGACTGCGAATATAGGCCCCAATTACAGAGTGAGACACCCTATAGCACGGCGCATCAACCACACGGCCCAGTGTTCAACATGACCGTCTGGCGAGGAGGGAACACAATTGAAATTAAAGATATGCACCCACCAAGTAAGATATAATACCGCTTTGACGCTACGGGGCCTATATAGGTGAGAACATTAGAGAAACTCCCAGCCAAAAAAAAAAAAAAAACTGTTAGCGAGCGTATGCTTTACTTCCAATTACCAACCACAGATCATTCAAGTTTGCTTTACAAATCTTGCCTTCACGCTACGGAAATTCGGACGCACTGCTTTCCGACTGCGCACTCTGGCGATCCACACAGCTTGCGCGGCGTGCCTGGCTTCACGCCTCTTGCACGCTTCTTGCGAGACGAAGCTCCCGCAAGAAGATGGACCTAGACGGACACCACAGCCACGGCCGGGAACCATTGTCTTGCCCCGCGCGCGCAGCTTTGGTTTCGGGCCCCGCCGCAGTCAGCGGCCGGTTAACGTGACTCGTGACAATTTACTCCGCGAGCGCGCGCCCCCGACGCGGTCTCGATCTCACAATGCAACCCGAACGCCGCAGCTCCCGGCCGGCGGAGACGCTTCTCACGTCACACTCCGCTGGTCAAACAGTGCTTCTCGCCGAGACCCCGCGACGTTTCCTCGCCGGCTTCTTTCTCGTCTGCGCGCTTGCGCTCTTGCTTCTTCCCGTACGCGTCGTCTGCGCTACGGTTCTGGCGATTCGCCTCGCGGCGGGAGACGCTCATTGTTCCGAGACGCGCCGTTCTAATACGGCCACCGAGTGCCGCCGCGAGTCCTCTGCGCTTTGTGCGTCGATTCCCAGGTTTTGGGCGGTTGTTTGCTTGTTTTCCGTCCCGGCGCTTTGTTTCCGCCTGCACTGCAGGGCACTGGCTGCTGATGCTTGCTACGGTTTAGGGCGGAAGGAACGATTGCCTTTTGTTTCTACGGGCCGCCTCGTCATCCGTCACCGTAATACCGTGCAGCGTTGCGCAAGCTAACACCCCAAACCGGCCAATCGGTGCGCGATCGAGTTCGCGAAGCTCCACAATCGTCAGCATGGTTTGTGATTGCATTGGACTGCACTGAAAGCGATGGCAAGGCCTCGCGTTCCGTTAAAGCTCCGTTAAAGACGGTGTTTCACCTTGGCATGTCGGGCGACACGCTGGCGCGACACGGCTAGCACACCAGGCAACTGGCAATGCGCTGTATAGAAACAGCACCGTGGCAGCCATAAGGCGTCTCACAACGCTGGCTTGTACAGCGTTGGACATGTTTATGATAATGCAACCGAACGGAAAAAAAAAGAAGCATATACAAACGAGCTATCAGGCATTATAGAAATCAGGTCTATTTGTTGTGCAGTAGAAAAAGAAAAGTGGAGACATCTGACCGAGACACAGCCAACGGAGGAAAAGCGCGTCGACAAGTGCTGTTTTTCTTAGCCCAAAAAGGATCGTTTAGGTTAAGAAAAACAGCACTTGCAACACGATGGGCAGGTAACATGTAAACGACGGTAACACGACGATAACGACAATTTGTTCAAACGGCTTCGCGACTTTGCTTAATGATCCCATTTAAGAAAATACACGTTGTGTCTAAAACAAGGCGGCCGTGACGCGTTTCCGGATCCTGCGTTCGCTTTCGGTGCACGCACGGAGGCAGTATAAGAATCATCCTTGGAGATCGGTTTCGGTTACTGGGAGGAAACGATTACTGGAGGGTGGATTTCGACACCATCTATTGGGTCGGGCATACAACAATTAGCCGTGATTATGCACGTACTCAGGTGAACAATGCACGAAGCCGGGCTTTCTGGTAGAAACGCGGCCTCTTACGTGGGCCGCGATGTAGAGGAGGCGAGCGCCACCTGGAAATATTGCAAGGAACCGGGCACGACGCTCCGTGGCCCCCAAGACCCTCGGGTGCCTGCTCGCGCAAATGGCGGACGCCTTTGCCGGTCTATAAATGGTAGAAACGCTGGAAAAGGTCTTTCTTTTTGGAATTTTCGTGTCACAGAATTATGGTTTGTCGTATAGTCAAATTACAATCCGACGCTATCATGTCTGTAGGTTGTGTGAAAGTCGTACATTACGATTTTTCTACGTGTGGATCACCGGTGTTCACCTGGGGGTGACCAGGGCTTTCATTCGACGGTTTCTAACTTCGCCACCACTATATTCCACTCCGAGCGCGGCCTCCGTCACCACCTCTATAGTTCATCGCGCAGCTCCTGCAGTGGTACTAACCGGTTAAGCGAAACTGGTTAACCTCCCTGCCTTCCTTCTCCACTTTTTCCTTCCTTCCTGCAGTGGAGAGCGTGAAACTGTAGGCCCCTTCTGACTTTGATACTTTCTTCGGAGACTTAATTATTTTTGGTGCGTCTGTTTGAATAGATTGTAGAGTTTCGTTTTCTCTTTGTGCTGTACTTGCTTTATTGAATAGGTTGTTGTGTGTTAACGAGTTACTCCGTCACTTCATGCGCTGAGGCTATGTGGCTCGGCAGTGATTAATTTGCTGAAGTAACCTCATCAAATGCTGAGATGTTAATTGCCTTGCCGCCTTTAAAGAACTACACATGTTTAGAAATTTCGAAATACAGCATAATTAATAACCCCACAATATGTTTCAAGCCGTATAGGCTCGGAGATTGAACAAATGCGAGTATTCCCATGACACCTGAACGATCGCGGCGCCAGAGTTCCTTCTCCTAGTCTTTGCAGAAAATTACGCTGCATCAGATGCCAACTTATAGCCCGATCGAAGTGACCCATCTGTAGGTTCCGCACTACTGAAAGCATTTACTGCGAATACTCTGGAGTCGTACTCATACGTCAGCGTGTTGGGCGGACGACCGGAACTGACGCTCCCTTAACGCAGTCCGAACCGGTGAGCCGGACGAAGATGGGCCGATCCGGACGGTGACGAGAACGCCCGCTTGCTTTACGATCTTTTGTCCGGCGGCCGGCAGCGTTTACGACCGCGGAAAGCCGCTCCGCATGCCTTTCGTTCCCGAAGCGTCGGGTGACGTGCGCGCAAACATCACCGTGAGAAGGAATCTCATCATGCCGTGTGTCGTTCATTGTTCCACCGAAAAAAAAAATTGGGCCTGCCTGTCCTCGTAAATTGTCACGCTCGTTCGGACAAGCCCAATGAGGACGTCTTTGTCTTTACGGACGCGTGACATGGGCAGGAGCGCCGAAATACATAACAGGAACTCAGAAAGGCAGAAAAAATACGGAGGGAAAGATTACGTAACAATTTTTTTTCGCTCGTCTGCGGTAGTGGGAGCTCCGAGAGATGTTTTATTCAAGTACCCTAAAAGCCCATACGGACATTACATAGGGGTGTAACAATAAATTAGTGATTGATACAGTATACGCATTTAAACAGATAATGCATGTTAAACTAAAAAGAACACAAGCGGAAAAACAGGAAAAAAGAACAAACAGTAACAGCAATACAACGACATGTCCTAAACGTTGAAGATACCCATAGATTAAAAATGGGTGTTACACAACATCAACGTAACTTGGTCACTTCACACAAGGAAAAGTGCTTGAAAAAAGGTACACATACCAGCAGATACGGCATGAAACAAGGAAAATCACAACCAGATAAAAGTTTATGCAGTGCAAGTGACTCTGTGCTAACGTAGAACAAAACCATTTGCGCAAGGACATCAAAATATGGTGAGGGGAGAAAAAGTAAAATAAGAGTAAAATAGGAAAAAAATACGATTTTAACACGCGGCTTACACCCGTGTTCTGGAACGCTTGCCCACTCACTCCCCCTCGGCTCAAGAAAGTAGATGGCAGCGCCATCCCTTGACATAAATAGTCACCGCGCTTCATTTGCACGCCACGGCAATTCTTCGAGAAATGTAACGTTTTTTTCAACCGATAGGGGCGGCGCTCCTCTCATTCCTCCTGTCGGTGCTCTAATATCCGTTGTTTCCCAGGCAGGGAAAAAAGAAATGTTTCCCCGGGTCCTAGCAACACCACCTGTTCTAGCAGGATTTGTTTCATAAAAACGCTTGTTTTACTGTGAGAAATATTTAAACTGCTTGATCAGAGCATCTGGTTCGTCTCGGATGCCGTCGATATTTTTTTGCACTCTCATGACAGCTCTTGGTCAGCTATAGGGCAAAGCATAAATTATAGAATGCAAGAAGGCCCGGGTGCGGAGGCGTTTATTCATAAGCCTGTTCCAGATTGCATATAAGTTGGTGGCATACTTCCAGTTAGCTTAGTTGGAAGTACAGCTTCCGCACGTTTCCTACAGATGGTTTGCATTGACGTCATTGTGGTCGCCATCTTGGAGTACTAGCACGTCAAAAATCTGTGTAAACGTGACACGTGGCAGCACGACGGGCGCGTCTTGCAGCGAGCGACAAATTGAAAATTGTGATAAAAACGGTCACCATCAAAAAGCAAGACAGTGCACTCACGTGATAATATAGCGTATGGACGTGATCGTGGCCACCATATTTGGGTACCAGCACGGTCCCGTATTGTCACATGGAAACTATATATGCATACGTGTCCATCTTGTTGCACTGTTGGAAAGTTCCTACGTCAAACGGTAGGTTGACCAAATACACAGTTGAGCTCGCCGAACGGCATCGGGAAAACAGAACTTTTTGTTTTCGTTTATATCTAAATGCGTATAAGTCGTTCGCACACTCGCGTGCGACTTTCTCAGCAATGAAGAAACTCCCCCCCCCCCAAAAAAAAAAATCCACTATCGGGTGCTTCCGAACAAACGCTGTCGAAGTCAAACATTTCACGCAGACGGAAAGAAGTGATAACGTTGGCATTCGTCCTCGACGTATTCGAAAGGACAGCGCTCTCGAAAACTTCCAGCTTAGTATACATGAGCCTCTATACCTTCCCGGCTGCGCTGTTCACATATACAAGCGTCGCCTACCCGCAACTCAGGAAAAGAAAGAAAGAAAGAAAGAAAGAAAGAAAGAAAGAGAGAAAGAAAGAAAGAAAGAAAGGAAGGAAGAAAGAAGGAAAGAAGGAAAGAAAGAGAAACAATAGTAACGGAAATAAACAAGGGTATTGAATCTGTTCGCATGACAAGGGCATAACAGCAATCTAAAAAGTGCGTGTGTGTGGTTGTGGGGCGATGGGGAAGGGGGGTGGGGGGTGGAGGAACAACAAATAAGGTTTGGAACGGTGGGAATACGCGCACGGCGGTCTCGAGAGAGAAAACAAAGAGATAAGCGCTCAGCTTTCATCACTCGGAGCTTCTTTTCAGTTTCGAAAGGGATCAGGTCACTCGTCGACTGGGACAACAGGAAAAGAAGAAAAAAAAAGTACATCGGAGAGAAGCCGCGTTCAAAGTGAAAGTGCGTGGTTTCTTCGTTTGTGCGCGCGCGTTCAGGCTTTGTCCCTTCGAGCGTGAAATGCCCGCGCTTCTTCTACGCCACCTGCACAAAAAAAACCACCCAGACCGAACTCCGTCACGTGTGGCGAAGAATTTCGTCGTCCACCGATAAGCGTCGCGCAGAGAAAGAAAAGCCGCGGCGCAAGAAACTCATCCGACATGCAGTTCGCGCGCGCCGTTCCCGTGTCCTTCTAGCTTTTCCTTCGCATCCTTTCTTCTTTCGCGTTACGTCGTACAGTGGTGTCGTTGTCCCCTTTTGTGCGTGTGTGTGTGTGTGCACAATCTGCGACGCGTTCTCAGCGGAAACCCCGCCACAGCACTCGCACGTTTTGTACACAGCTTTACGCGACGGGAAATTTAACGCCGCGCCGGAAACCTTTTCTCGACGGTGCTCGGCGACGCTCCTCGAGAAAGCTAGGTGGCGATTCTCTTCGCTTTCTCTGCTCGAGGCCTTTTGTCTTTCTTTTTTTTGCTCCTATCTCCCTCTTCTTTTTTTTCTTTGTTCGCTCCGTCCGTGTGTCTCTTCTTCATTTCCTTAGTTGCGTAATGACTTCCGCAAGGCTGTAAGGCGCGCACCAGTGCGGTAATACAACTCGAAGCAAACGATCACGTCACTTGTTTCGTAGGGCTGTGCGTGTATATACCTGAGTACATCAGCCACACGCGGCTTCATCAACGGGGTCAGCGTTAGCGCGTTAACATTAGACAACCGTTTATACGACAGTGTCAGCCATTTTTTTTTTCTTCTGGTCTTCACTCTTCACTCATTTTCTCTTTCGCTTACGTTTTCTGGTTTTTCGTTCACTTGCCGAACGAAAAGGCGGGAGGGGAGATCGGAGCTGTACCGTCGACGATATTGAGATAGCTGATTCCCTCTCGACAACCTGTATTCTCAACTATTAGCACTTAAAAAGAAAAGGCGTAACAGGAAAAACATTTCCAAAATGGAAAAAAAATAAATGAAATACATAACATATCCGCAGAGCACGCGTCTTGCGATGGACGGAGGAAGGTGTAGTCTAATGTCAAGCCGACAGATCCAACACGAATTGGTAATTACGTCTTGCTACGTGCTGAACGTCCTACATGTACCAATGAATTGAGTTGAGATTCGACTCGGATTTGCGAAGAAGACGATGGCGAAGAAGAAAGACAAACATTCGCTGACGTCAAGTGACGTATGCAGGAAGAACGAAAGCGAACAGTAACCGGAAGAGCCCCGCAAACGACTGTTCATTACGCTTTGCGGCGCGCATATCCTGTTAAGTCTATTGTAATGAATAGCGAAGTGCGGTCGCAAATTAACGCAGCGAAGAACAATGAGTGGCGCCGCCTGGTGGGTGAAAAGCGTGTCACGGGGTTACCGCGAAAACGCTGGAAAGACGCGGACGAACCGACGAGCCAACGTCGACAACACGCGCACTCACGCATGCATTGTCGAGCGACGAGACAGTGAACAATGAGCTACGGGTCGCCCGAGGGGCTGGAGAAATGCCACGGGGTTGTCTGCCCGCTGTTACAGCCGCAATGCAGTTCTTAAGAGCGCTTCAACACGCCGCAACACGGCGGTGACCTGAAATGCCACCTGAAAGCAAAAAAATGAGTTACAGGGCGAGGAGGGGAAATTGCTGCATGATAGGAGTTACAGGCCACCGGCGTTCACTCAGTGGTTAAGATATCTGGCCAGTCGATCACTGAGTCAAACATATTTTTACCTGTGTGTATTGAAGATATTTAGTTCAGTATGTCGAGCGCCTACCTTGGACTCTCGAAGTAGCGAAATTAATTCGCGGTTCAGGCGCACAAATTTCGTTTAAACGAGGCAGCGCTAAATGTACACCTTTGGCAAGCACCGCGTAAACGTGTGCTGTGGGCATTCTATAAGAATTCCACGAGAATGTCCTGAGGGAAAGAGCGACAGTACCTCCAGTTCCGCATTAGTCTGTCCGGAACGATATCGACCAAGTTGCATTTCGTTCTGCAGGTGACACCCGGGATTTTACTGAAATGTATTGCGCCATTTCCGCTTTATATCACAAAATAAACGTTGCCTTCGTGAGTTTCACGAAGACACGTTACTCGTGTATAACAACGTTTCTCTAAGCGTGATCACGCCGACTTAACGCCACAGTCAGAATTAATTTCGTGAGATTAAATGCGCAGAACGGCAGTTGAAACCATGTCATGCTGAAAAATTCAATACACCGTGCGCAATTCTGCTGCATTAATAAATTGTGCGCTACCGTGCGAGACGGCTCAATGTCGTTTTCTTGTTTTGAAGACTCGTTATAGCTGCCAAATGAACATCATGCATGTTGCAATGGGTGAAACGTAGCGCCTCTCAACCTATAATGTATAAGAATGCATGCTATCATTGCCTACGACGAAAAGAAAGGTAGTTCCGGTTGGTATATATAGGTCAAAATGCAGTCATCGAAGCACAAAATGTACCGTACACTTAATATTCTGTTCTAGGATTCTGTCGTGCTTTCGTTCGTTTTCGTTGCCAGTCGGTATAGCAGCCTAATGCGCAGCACGATAACACGAAAATCCTGGTCTGACCTGTTAGAAAGCAGGAACCGTCGGCACGATGATAAGAGCCCCCTGAACAGGAGGCACGCTGCGCTGACATCGTTTGAGACTTGGCGAAACCGAGCTAAACTGAGAGAGACACGAGGCAAAACCCAAGAGAACGACGTTTGTCTATCGCAATCATTTCATTTATTCTCGCTTCCTTGTAAGCAAGACGACTCCGTTCAACGCAACGTAAGCTGAGGCAACCACGTTCTCTGTTCTGAGATCGAATGCCAACACAGTCAAAGCGTTTCCTTAACCGATATCGGAAGGTACAGGTGCATTGCACTCTCTTTGAAGTGAGTTCGAAGCGAGTGGTGCCTCAATATAGATAAGAAAAATAAATCCGGCACTACTTTAACGAACGAAAAAGAAAAAGAAAAAGTGCGCTGTTGTCGCCTCCAGGCAGTATACACTACTGCGTATCCTGTCTTAACTGCTACGAAAGTGCCAAACAGAAGCGTGCACCAAACATAGACTTGCATGCTTCAACACATTGTTACGTCACACATGTTGGACATGCCCGCAAAGAGGCGCCTTATAGATCAAGAAAACCGCTAAGCGCACGCTGGCCTGATTTCAATTTGGTCATATAGAGGGTAGGTTGAATATGTTGTTCCTCAAAGGGTGAATGGGAAAGGTTGCATTGGAAGCGAAGTTTCGCGAAAGCTGTCGTTATCGAACTTTTCGAAAAGTCGCCGACAAGTCGTCTGCTCTGAACAGGGAGCAATGCTGTCGGACACAAATGAAACGCGGGCAACTAGACGAAACGAGACGCTAACCGTGATATATATACTTTCTGAGCTTTTACTAAGTTCTAAGACGTCCACGCGTACTCAGATGCTCAAAGAACATCCGGCGCAACACTTCGCGTCCAGTAGTGGGTCACTCTTGTTGGTCCCTTGGGCAAGCATACAGACACGGAGGACAGAGTGTGTTCTGGCTAGCGTAAACTGTTCCCATTACAACTATCCCGGCTCGAAAGCACGCGAAACTGCGAAACGAGTGGCCCGACATTTAACGCGCTCGAGTGAGATCCCAAAAAAGCTTCAAAAAGTAACGATACGCACCTCAGGCGTTCTCGAAATGTACATGGCATTACTTTCTTCTGCGAGCGAATATCTCAGCCCACGATCGTCTCTTGAGCATTCACCGCACCGCTCGTTTTACCTTGGCTCTGGCCAGAAAGACTCCACGCGTTTTCTTCCTGGACATTTATCGTCTGGCCCGTCTCCGGTTCGCTTTTCGTCGCACCGTAACTCGAGGACTACGGGAAAACAAAAGAAGTAAGCAAACAAGCGGGAGAAGCGACGCGTTCCTTTGTCGGAAAGCGCGGCGGGAGGGCCCGTCCACGCCCTGTTTATCTCGGCTATATCCGCAAACGTATATAAGCATGCGAACGGCAGCCGTCCGCTTCGGCCGTCTGTTTCTTTAGGAATGCCGCGGCGTCGACAGCCACGCTATAGACGAGAGAGAGACAAAGGGAAAACGAAGATAAACAAAGACGCGAGAGAAACGGAGTCTTCGACATGTGCGTTCCAGGTCCTCCCGGAAGCAAATCCCAATAGTCGTAAAAGGAGAAAGAGTGCGGAAGCCAACAGAAAAAGAACATAGCCAGATGGGAATTCGCTGCCGTGTATGCATACATGAACTGGCAGCAATGTAGCGTGTTTGTTGTTCTCCCGCTCTCCGCCAAACTGGGTCTGCCCATCGACTACAGCTGAGTCGAGCCCTTCTGCTATCGCCCTCTCCCTACATATATTACTCGGTTTCTTTCTTTCTCCTCCTTTACGACATCGCCGTCGTCTTGGCGATGGATCGTCTCCCGAGGCGCGGCCGAAAAATACCCTCCGGCAAATACCGGAAGCGATAAGGGCGCCAAGATAACTGCCGCAAATCAAACGAAGTGTGTGTGCGTGTATGTTAGTTCGCGTAACGCCAGCAAGCAGGTGAACACGCACTCCAGACGGCCCCGCCGTATAACGCCCGGCTCGCCTAGCTCCAATCTCCCTCCGCCCCTCTTAACGTTACTCGCGGAGGAACTTCTTTTTTTTTTACATCACTTCCTGGCCCGGAAAGCAGGCTGGGGCGTCGGTGACAGGCGGCGGGACCCAACCAAGACGGAAAACCGGCAGCGCTCTACGACATCGCTTCGTCTCCGGACGAAACGGCGTCTGAGGCCCATCGGCAAGGCCGGCTTAAGGACTGGTTCCTAGTTCCTATACCAGCGTAGCCGCTCTCTAGCTTTGCGAAATAAGAGAGGGAGAGAGAGACAAAAAAAAATACGGAAGCCCTATGCCAGGAACCAAAGGAGGAAACAGCGCTTGAAGCCTGCAACCGGGTATTGAGATCACGTGACTCCTGACCTCGTAGCCATAGTGCCGCCTCCTGTTCCGGGATTACCATGCATTATCACTCTGCGGTTCCACACGGTAAAGTCGAATCCAACGTAGCATCAACTCTCAGAGTAACGGGTAAATGTCTAGTTAAGCCTCGTTGCAAAAAACCAGCCTGTGGGCTGGAGCGGTGATTACACTTCACTGTAAATGCCATTCAGTTATTCGGATCAACCTGCCCCTCTCCTCCCCCTGCACCGGCTGGCCCCACAGAACAGCAATACAGAACCGGAGTGTGAGGAAGTGTACATGAGAAGCAATTCGGTCTCTTAAATCCTCTCCGCCGCAGCAAGAAGTGGCAACAGCAAGCACACGTCGAAAACGCGAAAGGCAGCATTATGTAGAACTGTCTAGGATTAACGCACACTAGAGTCGCGTAAGAGGCTCGATTTGCGTCCCAATTGTTCTGGCTGAGAACACATACGAAAACAAAGAAGCCACGCGTCACGGCGGCTATAGAATCCGAGAAGTGACAGCATTGAAAAAACAAGTAATGGCAGCTCTGCAACTCGCCTATCCGCACCGATGGCGACCAATATGTGAGCAATTGCCTCCACGTGACACAAAGAGAACAACGCTATAAGGAACAGACCAATACAGTGCAGTTGTTGTGCTCTTGCTGTTAATGCGTTAAACACAAATGTTTGCCGTAAACGGAAAACTAAAGGAGCATAACTGGGTCAAGAACAACACACACAACACAACCGCGTGCGTGGCAAACAAGCAGCTGTAATTAAGCTCCGCGATGTTTACACCACTCAATATCATTCACTATGACAAAAACCGCAGAAGTCAAGCCTATTAAGCGGAGTCCACTGCATCCTTGAACGGCACGCCACGTCAGCGTGTCGACGAGGCACTAATCTAAGCGTAGATGCATTCTTAAACCTAAAAACTCATGCAACCTATGCATACCTAACACCGAAGCAACCTAACACTTCGCGTAAACGGTCCCAGAAGCAGATGTTCCGATCAAGCTCCGAGATGTTACACCACTCAATGCCGACGGGTTCACTGGTAAACTGCGACAAAAACCGCAGCAGCCAACGCTATTAAGCGGAGTCCACCGCATGACCTGCTATCTTTGAACGGCATGCGACGTCAGCGGGTCGACGGGGCACTAAAACGAGCCCTTCGGGCGGAGCAAGCGGTATCTATCGCATCCCTACGACAAAAGAAAGAAAGAAAGAAAGAAAGAAAGAAAGAAAGAAAGAAAGAAAGAAAGAAAGAAAGAAAGAAAGAAAGAAAGGAAGGAAGGAAGAAAGAGATGAGAGGGATGGAGCACTGACTAATCCAAAAGCAAATCAGCATCGCCGTACAAGAAGACAAGAGCAGCCCAGACCCTCCGGTCTCCTTCGTTCGGTTAGACGTTCCTGTCTGACCGGCCAAGAGCCGCCGTGCAGCGGTGGTGCAGGAGGAAGGGCGCCCCTCGACCGGGTCCTGCCGTTCAAAAATTAAAATGAAAGAAAAAAAAAGTTGTAGAGAGCTGTCGAGAGCCCTGCGGGGGATCGCTTCGGCGGCACAGCCTGACCCCGGTCGGCCACAGCAGCAAAACAGGAGTCGCCAGAAAGAAACAAGCCAACGTCGTTGCTCTGAGACTGGCGCAAGCCGGAAAGGGTGACTGCAGGTGAACAGAGATGAGAGGAGCACGTGCTAAAGAGACGCACTACCGCCTTCTAAACGATCGGCGGTGCACTGCCACGGAAGGCGTCGCCTCACGCGCCCGCGCGCAACGGGGACTCGACGTACGTGTGACGCTTTTATTTCAACCATGTTCTAACTTTGGTCACTTGATGCACATCCTTACGGGAAGAAACAGCACTCTTGCGCCGGACAAGAGGAGACGACAGACACGAGCGCTGACCAGCAACGATAATGTTTATTCGTATAATGAAAGGCTATATATATACCGGTCATTACCGAGCCCAATACGCGGCCTCCACTGCGACCAGGTTTACAAATCACAATCAAGATATGACAACTCCTTCCTGAGCAAGGATGCAAAGGGTCAACGCGCTAAGAACACTTGGCCTTTGCACATGACGGTTATCTTCGCGGTCATGCTATTAGGTTACCACTGTATATAATACTGATACGGGTGTTAGAGATGGTACATAGATCTAAAGAACTGACACACAGTATCCGAAGAAGAAATAGTTCATTACTCGGGAAAATAAGTACTGTAAGGGATTAAGAAGAGTAGACAAAAGAGTGTCACTCAAGACAATGTTTCGTCAAGGTGACTTGTCTTTGAAGTCCCCCTTGACGAAACGTCGACTTCACTGACATTTCTTGTTCGAACACTGGTAACCCCTTCACATACAGCACGCATCACGGCACACGTGGCTCACTCTATGCACATTGAAGGACGTAAGCCTCTCCCAGCGATGTCCAATTACCCCTGCCTTCCGTCAACCGATTCTGTACTGTTCCTGCCCATTTCTTAATATCAGTGGATCTCACGTCCGATTTTGTTATAGGTTCTTATGTATCCTGTTGTGCAGACATGCACAGGTACGTCCACCGTTTCGTCTACAAAAGTTATGCGCGTGTTTTCACTCTTTTTTTGCACTTGAACTTGTTTACGGAACTGTGTGCGTTAGTGTCATTTTACTCCATCGCGTGGCTTCCTGTAATCGACTGTTTGTTATGTTTGATCGTCTCCAGAGCTTTTCTTGCTTTTTGTGCTTTTAGTTTTGTGCTGCAAAAAGTAGCAGTCGGCACTAACAAAAGCGCCAACCCACCCTTTGATTACATATCAGTAAAAAAAAAAACTCATTCCCCCGCTTAACTTTACACAGCCCCCTAGTGCGTTCCCCTCCCCTTGGTACTCATTCGGTTACTAGGCCACCGGTTATCTGCTCCACGCATTACATGACCTGCCCAGCTCCACTGCGTCGTTCTGTAATAGACTTGCTTGGTGCTGACGACGATGACTAAAGTCCCGTAGTAAAGTAGCGCGCTAGTAAATGCCTACCACGCTACTTCGTCCTTCTTCGCCGCCTTCCTCTCCCCCTGTTTATACAGACACGCAGCTCGTCTTTAGGTAACGAGAAATGCCGTTTCCACCCGTTCCAATGCGGAAGGGAGGGCAAGCGGTCGCTCCCCCCCCCCCCCCCCCACCTGCTTCCTCCTCGCAGGAGAAGCCGATCAGCTCGTTTGATTTCCGCCGCGACCTCTCGGGGCGCCCCGCTGCTGCGCAAGAGCCGGTCTTCCGCCGCCGTGCCTACATACACGACGCCTCGTTAAAAGCGTACAACACTGTTGAAGCCGGCGAAGGAGCCAGCAAATAGGGCTCGACCCATCACTACGTATGCCGTCAGCAGTAGGAACGTGCCGTGGCAGGATGGAACTTCGGGAAACGAATTGGTGCCTATCGTGATTAGCTATACTGTCTTCTTGGCCTCTGCAGACTGCTCGCGCGGGCCGATGGCGCATCTGATAACCAGTAATCTTTTTTTTTTTTTCATTGTAGGCCCAGTCACGTGATAACGGCGCCGTGCTTTAATATCGACGCTACTTTTGTATATTGTACCCTATTTAGGTATCGCTTAACGTTGTAATGCCCGAACACAGTTCAACCTCAAGGAAAACTAGAACAACCTCGTTCACCTTTATTTGTGGTTATGATTCATACACTTGTACAAGGAACAAAGAAATGATAACCATGTGAGTTAAAACTGAATTAGCATGTATGATACGCTGCAGGCATTACAAATGTTAAGCACTTGAATAAATAAACGGACGCTAAGCGGAATTAAGCCCATAATTAGGTAACGTCAGTTCTGGCATGAAATCAACCGAGTGCTATGCAACAAAGCGAAGTGCCTCACCCCCGCTAAGAATAAGCTGACGACAAACATGCTATTTTGGAAGCCACACCGCTACAGGGAAAATGCACAGCCTTTGTGGACGCTACGGCACTCGAAGACCAATCAGGAATGGCATTCTCAAAGGTGTTCGTATGAACGTAAGACCGCTTCGCACTTGGTTGGCGCGTTGTCTACGTGTTTGGCTTTATTCGGGCAGCCTGCTAGCACAGGCGTGGGATTGTCCTTAGTACCGTAAACAGCACAGCAATAACATTGAACTATATATTCTCCTTGCTAAATTTTGAAGTTAACGTGCGTTGTGTCCTTTACGTGGTATCTGGCCAATCAGCACTGGTGCTTCTTCTGGAGTCAAGTTATAGAAGTCTTGGCATGCAAACCTACTTTTGCGTAAAAGAAACGGCATGATGTAAGTACCCATTAAGTTGGCTGCATTTTTATTATAGTATACATGAAACAGACCCTGTTACCAGAGGCATAGGATTCCGCAATGTGTCGGGGAGGATAGCATTCGCAGTTGTGGATACATTAGCCTGTTGTCTCTGGTAAGCTGCTTTGCCCTCATGTTAACGAATAACAGTCTAGTGACATCTTCTAGGCTGGTCTAGTACTTTTGCGTCCATATAATCGTTTTCTTTCGGCGACACGCTTTCTACAGTCGTCCTGTGGACAAAGTTAACGAAATTTACAACAGATTGTACAGACCATCTGTGAACACAGCACTTTGTGGACGTTTTGTCCTTGGACATATACAGACGTCACAGATAAATGTTCACGTGCTCTCGGTTGACCAAAAAGAAAATTTTCTAATACTGTTGTACTGCCTCACCTCTCTACCTTTCAACGAACAATTCTCTCTCTGCGATTGTTTCACGTAAGACTCACAGTTCCACGTCGTTCCCTTTGTTCCACGCACGTTTCGATGTGTCTTCAGCTGCAGCCACATGTATTACGCGTTCACTTTAAAAAAATTGACACTCTTATGAGTGTCGTTGTGTTTTCCCAGAGCAAAGAAATTATGTTCACGAAACACCCTTCAAAAGAACGTCCTTCAAACAATCACGCTGATGTGACAGAATTGCGATATATACCAAAGCAGATAATCCGGTTAATAGAGCATTACACACAGTGTGTTTGTGTGAGCGCAGGTATGAACGCATATATGTAGGTAACAAATATGCTGTTAGCCACAACTACATACATAAATTACAGGCTCAACTTTTTTCATTTGATATGATGCGATGATGCAGATGAATGGGATGTCTTGTGGCGCAAAGGCGAAGTATATAACGCGTTTATGAATATACAAAATACCTAAGGGCGAAGTAATATAATGGGATATAATGTGTTTCATGTATACCCGACATAAAAGCGTTATCTGCCAACCCTCGAACACTGTTTTCATACACGCATCTGTAGTTTCGTTCTCATACGCCGGTCAAGTGCGGGTGCAAATTATTATGACTGGGGCGTTGCAAGGCTGCTTCCTTCTCGAACACTTTACGCAAGTAAAGAAGAGCGCTATAAGGGCGTTTACGTGGGTGCAGGAAACCGAAACACTCTTGTTTCACACATCAAGGGTATTAAATTCTTCGCGCTGCGTGGAATACTGCACGGTATTACCGAGGAGACGGAGTGCCACGGGGTATACACACACGCGCGCTTCTCGTCGCCGCCGCTCGCGAGGAGTCAGCCATAGCGGCTCCGCGGAGCCGTTGCTCCTGGCGGCACGGCATTCCGGAGCGAGCTCGCGTATAAACAGAACCCACTTGATTCCGGTTGCGTTGCTCTCTCGCGCGCGAGGCACGTCGCGGGCTCGCGATGGGGTCGAGCCCCGCGCGCTCTCGCGAGATTCCGGCGGCAGATTGCGAGATTGGGGAATGTTGTAGTATACGCGCTGGCGGATCCCACGTGGACGAAGATAAGTGGACGGATTAAATTCCTGGGTGCCAAGGAGAAGAGGTTGAGGAGTCAAGCACCCCGTGGCTTATTGGGGCTATCGTTCCCGACCACGGCCTCGAGGAGCAAGTCATGGAAACATGAGGGCGCAATGACATCTCTGGCTTCTTCGCGAAGCGACAGCCCCTTTAGACGCCTTGGATTATTTTCCTTCTTTTTTTTCATTTTTGCGTAGCCAGGATGACTTAGCAAAAACGACGGACGAGCAAGCAGGCAACAAGACGATCTGCGCCAGCTCCCATTACTCCCGTTACTTGGTACGTTGGAATATCTCAAGTATACTACGAAGTACACTGTGGCGAATCTAGAGGAACTACGTCTCCTTTATACAGCTACTTCATCCTGACAGCATGCAGGTTCGTAGCGGAAGAGCACATCTTTTCATATGCTGCGGTTTAAGAGGAAAACATGGCAGCACGGACGTCTCAAAATTCGGTGGTATAAGAGCCTGCCGCAAAGTGCGGCCTACACTTAAATTGAAACTGCGTCGGTTTTATCGCCGACAATCTAAGCTTCTTTCCTGTTCTTAGCAAGAAGCGACTGGCCAACACCGAGCACATATAAACGGCGATTCCCACAAGCGAGTGTCAGCCTCCTTCGGACAACGCTCTTTGAAGAAGCTGTCAAACATATTACTTCCCAAAAGCTTGCTCCGTTACTTCGTAAGCGGGCCAGTCCGCAGGCATCTTTTCGCGCATTACGAGTGTAGAGATACTGCCATCGCTACGGAACAAGCCACATTAGACGTGACTCGCTCACAAACGTCAAACTTGCGAATACGTGTACTGCTCGTAGCTATAATGGCACACATGCGAACTTTCTTGATCGGCCGGCTCTGATCGCGCGTTTGCGCACCTCTTTCTCCATCTCTACATTCTTACATTTCACCCTCCCTCATCATTTCACTAGTGTATACTATGGGCTATAGCGAGCAGTCTTTTCCTTTCTGGTTAACCCCTCCTTCCTTTCCTTTCGTTAGTCTGTGTGTTTTCTCACTCGTCCGTCTTTTCTTGCCTTGTTTCAAGCATAGATCCAATGCAAGTAGCTCAGACCAGGACCTTACTCACAGCGAGTTTTCAGGTAAAAAAGCTGGAAAGACTACAGAGAAAATCAGTTCAATATATTTTACTTAAATTCTCGCAGTATGATTCTCCCTCGGAACTCATGGCAACAAATGGTATTCGGTTGTTGCTATAACTTTCAGAAGAAGAAAATTGCACCTCGACTTTTTTTCTTCACCTATTAGTAATGATTTATTTACTGGGCCATTAATATATATGAAACCCTTAACAACTAGACACGGCCGGCACGAGCAACCGCACATTTTAACCCCATATTTTGCACGTGCTGAAGTGTTCGAGTATTCCTTTTTTTCCACGAACTATTAACGACTTGAACTCGATTCTGTACCCAATTGAAGCTACTACTGATGTGCTTCGTTTCCTTGTGTCTATTCGAATGCTTTTGTATCCACCCTGTTCAGAAATAAATAAATAAATAATTAGTAAATAAATAAATAAATAAATGCGTCAAAATAACACAGCCGACACGAATAACGCGCTGAAAGGGACGACTACGACAACGGGCGCCAACTACATTACAAGTATACCATGCCTGCCATTTCGAAAGCGTTACGCCATGTTTAACCAAATGCAGCACCCTGTCGAACTTTCCGCGCTCGACTCACGGGGATATCACCAAGCTCCATCTCTTCTGGCTATGACAAGTCAGCCCCATGTAGACTAGCAAGCAAACCAGCAGAACACGCAGTGAAATTCAGGTTGCACGATTCCAAGCGAATACATTACTCACAAGGAACGAATAAAGAACGAAGAATTAAAACAGAACTGAATACCAGGACAGTTGAATGCCTTCGAGCTTGCAGTGCCGACATGTGCCCCGAGGCCATTAAGTAATTATTCAACGAATTCGCGCTCGTTAGTCTACCGGCCATTATCCTCGCGTTCGATGTCGCCTGTCAAGGATTACCCGACTCGAATGCAAAGCAGACATTCGCGCAGCGGGCGACCCTTTCTCCCTTTATTCGTGTTTCTTTCTTTCCTTCTACTCTTCTCCTGCGGGCTTGCATTCAGCGACGTGGAAAAGGAGGAAGAGTAACACCGGCTGCACGCGTGCGCACTTGTGACGGCCTATAGCCGTCATCGCCGCAGTTTGCGAGTCCGTGGACACTACGCGGGCGAGCCGTCGCCGTGACGAACGCAGAGAAAACTGCGTTCGAGAACCGGGCACGCGCACATTACGCGCACGCGTAAACGAGCTCACGCAAGAGCAGCCGCGGAGACGCGCTCAGCTGAGCGCGATCGCTCGAGAGACGTCCACGACGTTCGGCCCCGGCCCGCCACCGCATACGCACAAGCCGCGGGGGCCGCGAACGACGTCGTCATCAAGACGACGTCGTCGGCCTGGCCCGTCGTCGTCACGCTCCGTTTCGCAGCTCATACGCACCGGGCGAGGAAGAGGGGAGGCGATGAGACAATCACCACGGCGCGGCTGATGGGGCGCTGGCCCGAACGTAACGCGCCGTCTCCCTCTCCACCGACTCTTCGCGTGCTCTTGTAGTGTGGCGGAGTGCTGCGAAGGCGCACGTGGATGGCCTCATCTCGCGTCGGCGTCTCTGCGCTACTGGCCGGGGACGGCGCTCATCGGGCCCGCTCATGATGTGACGCAACGGCACCGTCCACGTTGCCCCGCGGTCGTGAGCGATGCCGCTCGCTATGCCGACGTTACGGGCGTGCTCGCGGGACCGTTGCCGCTGCGCATTGGCGCAGATCGTCGTCGGGAGATTTCTCTCGTTACGCATGACGAATGCAGTAGCTTCGCGCGATGCACATCGTGATGGAAAACGCAAGAATAGCGAAGGAAAAAAAAATAAAGCGAGAGAAACAGATTAGAAAGAACGAAAGTTTAAAACCACGCTCAAAAAGAAAGCTGCGAGAAAACAGAACGGGAAAAAGCACCAAAGGACCGAGTAACTTGCCACGTCCTACGCGTCGAGAAAGAAGACTTGATTCCCGGTCACATGTATATGAAGGCGGTGACGATGATCGAGGTGATACCGACAAGAGGAATGAGCTTTGTGGATTGGCTCAGACGCCTAATGCGTGAAGAAAGCGCGCGCGCAGCGAAATTAACCTCGATTCATGCAAAAGAGCCCTACAAGTTGCCCTAAAATGCTTCAATGATTGAGCGTGTATAGGTGGCCATTAATAGGGCTACCCTACAAATCGTTAAGCGCCGTCTTTACACGTGGCTACGCGGTTAACCTCCCTTTCTTTCTTTGCGATTATATTCACTTTTGACCGCGACGAGGTCCTGGCACGCGCTGTGGGCACGCTATAGTGCATGCACAAACGGAAAGGCAGAAAGGTAAAACACGTAAGGGAGGTAAATATTACGCAACAGCGAAGCGGACCGCGCCAGTCTTCACTTTCCCGTTTTTCCGCCCAACACGGAGGTGGTGCGCGCGCGGCTACGCACGCCGTGACAGTTGCAAAGATTTACGCCCCAGCACGAAAATTACGGCGTCGCGCGCGGAGCTCGTACTCTCTCCAAGGTTTCAAGGTCACGACGTAACCGGCTATTCCGCACTACGCAACCCAGGGCCTCTTCGTCGTTTTCACGAGCCTGGCGAATCTTTGTAGGAGAAAGCCCTTCCGGCCTGTAAGAGGAACCTTCTTCAATTTCCTTTTCCTTTTTTTTTTTTTGAGAGAGAGAAGCGCTTCAACATGGCAACGGTCTTTCAATGCCCGAATGTTGAGCAAGGCGGTAAAGGGGGTAAAGGCGCCATTTTGACCCAGTCAGAGAGGCCGTAGCAACCCTCCGAACCAATCAAAGCTGACAAGATGGCGGATTCGACATAACGGCGGAATTCGACTATACGTCCAGAATACTATCTGCGCATGCTCGAGGGAAGGGAAGCGCCAAGACTGTCAATCACGGACACGTGCGGGCACTCCCGAAATATAGGTGTTTATATATGCGTGGCGATCTCAGTACCACGTAACAACGGTGTGCATAATACGGAGATGCGTGCTTCTTTTTTATCACTTTCCGGCAGGGTGGCTACGTCTCACATCCTTAACGTCTAGAGGTCTGACGTTCCTTAGTTAAGCCAACTCAAAACTTCGGATAACAGAACATACACGTAACTGCTGTATCCAGTCCGAGATGTGCGTTACTCTAACATTTTGAGTGTCCAATTTAGATACATATTCTCAAAGCAAAGTTCTCGCAATTTTCTCGCAGTCAGTTCGAGCTCATATATGACGGAACGCGCTGTAAGTTAGATATTGCTACAGCTAAAACTAGAAGCAACAACTCGTGTAAGAACAGAGGCCCATAATTTTCCAAGAAGCCTTAAAAAGAATGCACACATCAAAACTACCGGCGGAGCTGGTCGCAACTACAGTGAAGTTGAAATGGTACGGCACGTACCGCGAGAAAGCGTTACGACTAAAATTGCTAGCCTACAGCTAGCTATTACCTTTTAAAAAGAACGACGCATCTCTCTTGGTAGTGTGCCTATTTTGACAACTCCGTGCTTATACGTCCCGGACTCCGCATACAATAACTGCCGGGGAGAAAATTACAGGCTTAAACGTATACGGCGTTCTTTGGACATTCGTACGGGCCCTTCGGAAAGAGCCATCGCCCGCCTTCCCAGCGTTAAAAATAGTTAAAAATATAGTCGCGAAGGTTTATGCGCAGACGTTACAAGAACGACGGCGAGGCGACTGGACACAATTTTCGGCTAAATAAAGTGAGGAAAGCTGGCAGGGGGAAAGAGTGGAGGACTTTACACCTCGGCTGTCTTCCGCGGGTTCTTTCCACGAGCGTGCGATTTAAAACACCGGAACGAGCGACGCTGGTCCTTCTGCGCAACGCCGCGCAGTCAGAGAGTTTATTTTGCGTAACGTGTAATTAGAGAGGAATAAAAGACAAAATGACAGGGGCTCTGCCCTGAGTGGGCGGAGCGCGGGAGCGCTACAGCTTTCGGAACATTGCGAAATATCATTGTCTCGTGCCGGCTGCGTGTGTGGCGAAGGGCTGCGGTAGGTCCCAGCCACGGAGTCGCCGAGAAGGAGAACCGAAATCTGGTTCCCCGAAGGAGCGCGAATGCTGAGCGCCTGGCGACAGCGTTGTTTCTTTGAAGCTGAAGCGGAGAGCCAAACGATCGTGTGTGCACTCCTACGAGAACGATATGTGTTTAGCACGAATTCAAATGCGTGGGGGGCGGCGGTTATAGCGTACAGAAAGACCGAGACACGCAATTTCAGGCGCTTTAATTACAGGAAGACGGCGAGAGCGATTGCTTGCGAGAGAAGAATAGCGCGACAATTATTATAGACATTACGCTCCTCCCGTGATGCCTGTCGGGATGCGGAGTCAGAAGCTGTTATTACGGAAAACGATATAAAAAATTAAAAACGAACCCGCGCGTCGGCGTAACAGAACTTCTGAAGAGGTCTTGCGTTACAGGCTCCTGCGTGTGCAGTTGGACGTACCGTTTTCAAAACGAATGTATCTCGAATTTACTTTCGTTGGGTTATTACACGTAATTCTTTGTGCGCGTTGTGATTTTATAGTTGTTTTACCCAACCACTCCCTGTTTCATTATATCGTAGGAAACATTTCGTAGGACAGCGTAAAGGAAAAGAGTCTCCACTTCGCAGAAAACCCGCAAGCAGCAGATTACTTCGCACAAAATCTCGGCTCACCAGAGACGAAGGAGTTACCACGCGTTGTCGCTCCATGCTTTCGTGAAGTTCTGAAGCTGGAAGCACCCCCAATAGTCTCGTGGCACCATTTGGACACAGCTGCTCAAGATTCCCAGAATTATTTTAAGGCAATTTCCCAATTGTTCAATATTAATATCCCGTGCTTCCTTATTTGCTTTTGGCGTTTGTCCAGTTTTTTTGCTCCGCGGTTCGGTGTACTTCCAAGTATTTCTTGCAACAGCGCGGCCAGTTTTTATTTTATTTTAACTTTTGGGCGACTTTCGCATGAAAATTTCAAGTTTGTTCGGATCGAAAGGAAGTACGATAAAAGTTTACGGGCTTCGAGTAGGCAGCTTTGCGACCGGCGTGCTTAAGTATTCTCAAGGCTAATGAAAAATACAGAAGGCTCTGTGCTTTGGCGAACTATCTCGCTTGCGAAATATTTTTTTTGTTAATAGCTCACGTCGACGCCTATACACCAGGAGCACTCACGTCGTAGGTTGGAGCAAGGGGGAGGGAGGGAGGGGGGGTGGTGGCAAGGAATCCACTTCCTTGAGCCGTCAAAAGCGTTCAGGTCCGACGAGCGAGAATTCATTACTACGGGGATAAACTATACACGAAGGCCAACGGACTCGGCTGTCATTAAAACACAAGATCGCGGCACACACACTGTCAAGGCCGACAAGCCGCTCCCATTTCCATCAAGCGAGCACGAAAGAGGAGCATAGCTTAGAACGCGAACTGAGAAGTCACGCCGATGAAAAATAATTGAGGTACAAAAGAAAAAAAGAGGCACTAAACGTCGATCGAGAGACAAGGACGGCGTTTTTTGAAGGTACGCACGTGAGCCTGGGAGGAAACATCTTGGTTGGTGTATACGTTCCGCAGCGAAATATGAGAGTGCACAGCCAAGGCACGAGGCGCGCTGAAGCGTTGAACCCGGATGCGCGGCAGGCAGGTATTAATACCGGACCATGTGACGGTGAGCAGCGCTGGTATAAAAGTAAAAAGAAGAAGCGACTCTATCGACCTTTAATGCGAACCAGAACTTGGACGACACGGTTACGCTCGATGCGAATTCCAGTGTGATACGAATTTTTCAGAACTCCCGGCCGTCAGGATGCGTTACCGAAAACGTGAATAAGTGGATCAGAGGAGTAGATATTTTTTGTGCGAAGTGAGAGATAATGAATCCAGATAAAGCACAGGAGAAGTTAAATGCTATTTTCATTAAAACGTAGAAATAGTATGATAAAAAGAAGCGAAATCTGAAAAGAAATAGCAGAAGTGAAAGTGGAATAGTAGTGAAAGCGAAAAAGAAATAGCTGGAACATTGCATGTTCTTGCTATTAGCGTTTGCCACTCTATATAGATGGACACGTGTCTGTGACGTTAAGTGAGGGATTGATAGGTGTCGTTCTTTTCCGCAACTAAATCGTTGTTGGAAATTAGCGTTGTGGGTGCGTGCATGCGTCTCATCACCTGCGTCCACATACTGGCATCACTTCACTGAAACCCTATGCGATGACGTATCAACAAGCTCAAGCAACAACACTGATCGAGTAATCGGAGATCTCTGGAAGAAGCCTTCGTCCAGCAGTGTAGTTATAAGATATGATTAGGAGGATGACTTCAGACGCTGTGCGAGAAAAGTGGACGCCAAGGCCTGTCCCATTGGCAGCAGGCAACGACCGACCCCGGCAAACTTGTCTCTTCGGGAGTCCCATGCACGAGGAAGAGTCAAGGGCCTCCTAGAAGACGCCGAGACGACAGAACTGCCAGTAGTGCTCGTAGCGAGACCCCCTGACCTACACCTGCCACTGAGAACCGCCAGTCGAATACACCCGGCCCCCGCATATAGGCTGCGTACGCATTCGCACGCGCCGCCAACAATGACAGATAAGCCTTCGTTTCGAGTGTCACTCAAAGCGTCTCGGCCTTTCGGCTAATATCAAAGTGTCAGCCAAAGGCTACCGTGCGAAGCGTCGGCCGCAGTCGGTTGCACGAAGGATTGCGCGGGAAAGGTCTGCCGTGACGTGTGTTCGCGGTGACGAATATGCGGCAGCGGTGCGTTCGTATAGCGATGTGTCCGTAGCGTTGGCACTGGTATATATATATGCCTGCTATTGATTCTGCAGTGAACGGCATTCGGTTCGTCGAGAAAACACGGAACATCAGACGCCGACACACTGCTCGCGTGCATAGCTAAAGCTCTAACGCTATGTGAATGGGAACATAAGAAACGATGAATGGGCAATAATTAGTGGAACGGATCACTGAGCAATGTCGAACTGTTGATCACACGTGAATACGAAATAGCAACACACCGAGTGAACCGTACGGAAAAAATATATTTGCTCAAGAACACAAGCATGAAAAGAAGACGAAGACGACGAAGTAGACGATCTAGAATACCTTGGCCGAGAAACGTTTCGAATAAACAAAATAAAGCGCAAAGTACAGGTTACGTGCGGCCCACATAGAGAGCAACGTGCCTTTTGAAATGCCAGCAGTGCCGAAAGCAGAAGTATTGCCGACACAATGGCGGGCAGCAGAGGTATATAGAAACATCGCGGAAGAACCGATGCTTCCGCGTGCTGCTACACGAGATCGACGCGCCGAGGCATACGTGGGCGAGACAGGTCCCGAACTTTGCGCGCTGCCAGGGAGCCACGCCGACCAACTTTCTCTTCGGTTACACGCGTCGAGCACGCTCGCAACGCACACGTATATCGACGCGGCGCCGTCCAGATATCGACAATGGAGCTCGCAGCATTGGGCAACGCGTTGGCAACAATGGGCCGCGCTTAGCGCCGGCCAACAACACTTTGCGCACGGCAGGAGTGCTTGTGCTGCACAAAGCAGCCTTGACAACTGGGGAGAAAAAAGTGGGACTCGGAATAGCGTTCACCCTTTGATGAAGCTGGCCAGCGTGCAAGGTATATACGCACTTGTGCGCTTGAAAGCGAGAGCGAGGCATGCGAACACCGAACCTATTGTCGAAAATCATCGCACTTGGTGCTAGCGGGGGGTCTCGCGGTCAAAGCACCTGTTTTTTTTTTCCTTTTTCTTTTTATCCTGCCCTACCTCGCACACTACTGAGAGCGGCGTGATTTGAACGCCGCTTGTTGTGTCGAAAGACATTCTCACTCAATAATACCGCGCAATGCTGTGGTGTCTACGAGCTATGCTGTGTGTGCCGGCTTCATCAATAACGACGCCTAAAGACAACAAATCGTGTCAAAGGTAATGGGAACAAAAGTAGTAAAATGAGAAAGAAGAGGAACGTATCCGTGTTTAAAAAAAAAGCGCACATTCTCATTTCAAATTCAACCAACGACAATAAAACTGAAACCCGAACTCGAGCTCCCAAAACTACGTTGAATGTATTTAACGAGTCTCTCCGAGCAGATCGTTAGCTGTTCAAGTCCACGCGTGGTCCTGTTGCAAGCGCAACACCTTTCTTCGGGAGAACTTATAAGCGCTGCATTTATCTGCAGCGCGACAGGAAACGCCGAGTTATAACGGCCGAAACATTAGCCGAACTACAGTGCACCGCAGTTTCGCGCAGAAGGCGAAAGCATAGGCTTACTTGAGTTAACCGTATCAACAGGTGAAATGAAAGGAAATTAGAAGGACAGCACGAAGGTCAGGTGCAGCTCCAGATGCGCTCGTTTTCAATGGGCGAACGAGTGTGCCCTGCCAACATTAGCACCACTTGCTAGATTGAGAAGGAGCGCTTTATGTAATGTGAAGTGCAAACGGCTGCCCACGCATGGCCATTTTATCAGCGGGAGGTTATTTCGAGTACAGATTCGGGTTGTAAACGTCGCCACAGCAATTCGAATAGCACCGAATAGCACCGAATAGCACAAGTGTCCGCAGATTTTCATACTAAACACGCATTCACTCCAACTCCAAACGATATAGCGTTTCTGAGCAACAGTGTACGGGAACAATTTTTGCTATATGCTTGAAACACGGGAGTAATATTCAGTTATACGTTAATCACATGCTCCTACTATGCTGTACGCAAGTTTCAGCAGCTCACGAACTAGCTGTCGCCGTGTGGTTATCGCACTTTTGCCTTCTGTCCGTAGTCATGACCGCGTCTTGATCTGACGTTCCATGCATCTTGGACTTTCGTCTGTTGCGTTATACACCAGCAGACGGCGCCGCGGATGAATACGTTACGGGGAAGACTTCGTGTTTGCGTCATTCTATATGCATCTTGTTCGGATTGCTTTGCGGCTAACGACAGATCTAACGCTTTCAAAACCTCGCACGGTTTCGATGCAGGCGCGGTTCTCAGTGCATACGCACGCACCGGTCAGGTTTTCTCTAAGGTACCCGGGCGTGTTTCTGAACGATCTGCGCGTTGCTGTCCCTTTGTGTTCGGCCCTCCCTTCAACGACTCCGCAGTTCGGAGCGGCGCGAAACGTAAAAGACATAGAAGAAAACACAAGTGCACCTGTAGCCTGCCCGAGATTTCTAAAGAACCCTACCCGTTCTTCTTTTTTTCCTTTCGTTTTTCACTTCTTTCTTTCTTTTCGGTGGGAGCTAACGGGAAACGGGAACCGCTGGTGGCTGCATTGTCGTCTCCTGAACGGCCTCTGTTTTCTGAACAACAGCACCGGTTCACCGGAGCTGACAGCCAAGCTGGAGGCGAAAAAAAGAAAAAGAACAAAAAAAGAGAGAAAAGAAGAACAGACGTGCAAACAAACGATAGGAGACGACGCCTCCATGTTCGCGTCCTTTTCATAGGCCACGCTTCACAATGGTGAAAAAGGAAAGCTAAGTATAATAAAATAGTGACTAAAAACAGGCCAAAAAAAGAAATGCCTGTTTGTCGGGGCTTGGCTCGGCTTCCACAGGTAGGACGCGTTTAGCAATCACGTGCACAGTGGGGAAGATTCCAAAAAATGCGAGCAGTAGCACCGCACTTTTTTTGTCGGTAGAGAGCATTTCCCGGGTAAAGGTGAGAGCAGATTAGAGTCCACTCAGCCCAGCGAGAACGATATAGGCTTCGCCAGGGAGGCTTTAGAGCGCGATTCAACAAATCACGTGGGTAGAGTTCAAGAAGCGCCGTTTAGCTCGACAAGTATGTAATCGCTTATACGTAGTTAGAGTTAGTTCGAGCACAAAAGACGGGGCGAACATACGGAATGGACAACGGCCTGGCACGTCAATACGCTTCCTTATTTTGTTGTTACTGCTGCCACGTTCGTTGCGTTGGAAATAGCACTATGCCTTACACGATGTCCATCGCGATTGATCGGCTCGCTCACAACACCGAAATAGGAGTTGTTTCCGCTACGCAGGTTTTCACGTGCTAGCAGATTCGCGCGTTCGATCCCTGGTTCTCTGACGCTTGAGGTAACTTCTAGAGCTCGACACAGTGGCACAAAGCAAGACCGAAGACGCGTGTGGAAGATTGCACGGTGGATCGTGCATAAGCATGGTTGGGGTGCACCGCTATCTGCGAAACAGGATCGGGCGCCATCCGAGAGCTTCGCGGTGATGCGACGCCGGCCGGAGGCGCCCGGTCGCTCGCGAACGGTGACACAATTTCGCGTGCCCGGGCCTATCAACCAAAGCAGCCTGAATATCTTCTGCCGTCCCTACTTTGAGTTTCCTCGAAGACAACGAGATATCCCGGAGAGAGAGCCGGAACGCGAAGCGGGAAAGTCGGGTAAAAAAAAAAAATTCCAGTCGCACTGAGCCCTCGTTTCGGAGCCACCACATACAGGCCGCCTTAGTTTTTGTTTTCTATAGACAGCAACGTTCGGCATTGCGCGATATTTAGCACAGATTGCCCGTAAAATGAAATGAAGCTGTGTTAAGGTGTGCTCAGGTGCGTGCTAAAGAAGTGTCCATATTTCCTTGTACGATCTTTTAAATGCAAATCCTACAAAAATGAAGCATGAGAAATATTTTGTAAGAGGCATATGTGCCCCATAAAAATGACATCTTCCACAAAAATTTCTGACAGTAAGCCGCAATTTTCTGCAGCACTTCTTCAAAATTTCCGTCATTTCGACAACAGTGGTATTGCCCCAGATTCTGTGAATGTTGTCAGTTAGGTATTCCGGGGTTCGTGGAAACATGTTGAATTAAGCGTCATTTCGAATAAAACGATTCCGTTACAACCAGCGTTCACAAGCTGACAGTGACCAAACGCAAAAACGCTTGTAACACTAAACGTTCGTTACCGTCAAAGCAACCCAGCTGGTGGATATTAACTAGGCGCTCTTCACAACGACAGGTGTAGCTTTGACGCATTAAACATTGCTGTTCAATTGCACGACAACGTGTCGATTCAGTTACAACCGGCGTTGTGTGCGCACCAAAGCTATCCGGTGAGGTTTAAAGAAAATTTAGATGCGCGTTTGGGTACACATGTACAAGTCATGCACGTTCATGACTTCTCGCTTGCACGTGTTCCGGACAGCAAGGAGTACGACAGCTGTCCATAGAAATATGTTCCTAAAAGCCTGTGCCATATATATACTTTAGGAACAACTGCGGCAAAGTGAAATGTCATGACGCACACCGCCACCGCTAGCAACTTAAAGGGAAGCTGAAGGGTCTGTCGAATTCAATAAGACGCTCATATACGGATGCGGGAACCTTATAAACCATGTAGGTAAAATTTGGGTTTTTTTTTCAATTAAGAGCGACGTAATCGTCGGTTGAAATTGCGCTGTAGCTCCGCCCCCCGTTGAGTGAGCGAGCGGAGCGGAGACCGGAAACCGCGGTGTTGTGACGTCAACTCTAGTGTTTCGTTCCTTCGCAGCGTCCGCGACCGTGCCTGACCGCGCTTGTTTCTGCGTGCGTGCCATCGTAATCTGCTTCGATCGACCCTGCATTCATTTGTTGGTGCGTCTGCGTGTATGTAATAATAATAATATTTGGGGTTTTACGTGCCAAAACCACTTTCTGATTATGAGGCACGCCGTAGTGGAGGACTCCGGAAATTTTGACCACCTGGGGTTCTTTAACGTGCGCCTAAATCTAAGCACACGGGTGTTTTCGCATTTCGCCCCCATCGAAATGCGGCCGCCGTGGCCGGGATTCGATCCCGCGACCTCGTGCTCAGCAGCCCAACACCATAGCCACTGAGTGCGTGTATGTAGAGTGGTAGTCAACGTGCGTGGTAGTCAACGTGAGTGGTAATCAACGTGAGTGGTAGTCAACGTGGTAGTCAACAGATGATTGTCACTACACGTACTGCATGAACCGGGAAGCTTTTCAAGCGTTTAAACCGTCTCTTTAGATTGCCGACAGCTTTGGACAGCGCACAAATGCCGATGATCGCATCCCCGCTTAGGTTCCATGAGGAGGCATGCAGGAACACAACACTACAGTTGTTTGACCGGAAACGAGCTCACTAGATCGGCGAAAGAACGGCGAGATCACTAGATCGCTTTGCAAAAAACATACTCACCAAAGAGCATTTCCAACACGAGGAGATCCCAAGACTTTGCTTTCGTTCGCGTCGAAAGCACTGCTCGCACCAGCATCGTTTGCTTCTTCGAGAGGCCGGCTCTTCGCACTTGGCTCGTACATGTAGGGAGTCACGCCGAACTCCTCAGAAAAACGCAGTCTCTCTAAATTTTCCATTACCGTCTCAGAAAAACAGCACCAAACTACCTGGCACCGCGCTTCATGTGTAGCGGCAGCGGTCGGTTACAAGAGTTGACGTCACGAGGCGCACCGACTAATCACAGGCGGAAACCAGACGCGCGAGCTGGGCGTGTCCGCTGCTGCACTTTTCGTCGAAATAACATATATTTGCGCTTTTTTTCGCTCAATTTCGATACGATATTCGAATTCGGAGGGTTGAAAACCATTATGTACAGATGTTCACTCATTTTTTCTGGAAAACCTTTCAGCTTCCCTTTAAAGAGAAATTTGGGAAGTTTTAAACCTTTATAGTGACCCGCCGGGGTTGCTCAGTGGCTATGGTGTTGGGCTGCTGAGCACGAGGTCGCGGGATCGAATCCCGGCCACGGCGGCCGCATTTCGATGAGGGCGCAATGCGAAAACACCCGCGTACTTAGATTTAGGTGCACGTCGAAGAATCCCAGGTGGTCAAAATTTCCGGAGCCCTCCACTACGGCATGCCTCATAATCAGAAAGTGGTTTTGACACGTAAAACTCCATAATAATAATAAAGAAAGTTTTTAGTGTCACGGAGGCCTAATTAATTCGTTAAAGTGGCGTATTTGTACAATGGCTTCCCGAAATTCATTTACACCGGTGTACAAGACAGCGACGGGGGCGAAAGAGTATTTTATTTTGCGTCAGTGCGTGAAGATTGATAAGGAGGTTGTGACGGAGCATTTTCACTATGTCTTACCAACTACACCACCAAAATCAAACAGTTCGAAACTGTGAGCCCTGCAGCGAAATAGTTGCAACAACAAAATTATTCTGCGCAGCAGGTGGGGACTACAAATCTCCTCGTTTAAGCCGAAATTTAGATGGAACGTTGAACAGTGTAGTTGAAGGTGTAACATTCCAAAACCTTGATTTTTCAATGAAACAACAAAGTCATCAAATCAAGGGACGCGTCTTGGAATTAGGTTTAAATCGCATATGGCAGAAATGAACGAGCGCACTTTACGCGGGCTTCGGTCTTCGCAGCAATTTGGGAAGCAGGTATTTCTTTCAGAAGCTAAAGTTCGCCTCCGTAAAGTGGTCTCGTGCCGAAATGTCTGCGCCACCTACATTTTGTCTCTCAACAACAGGGTTAGGCGGCACGCCACCTTGCAGTCACCACTTTTCGCCTTTCTGTCACATATATAGGCTTCTGCACCACTCTTCCCTATACTCTACTGTGTTATCGTAAAAAAACATAAATAACATAAATAACATAAATGGGGCCATCCTCAAAGTACTGGTATTACTGGGTAAGGAACGGGATAGGAAGACCGGCTTCGGTTCTTCCTGAATCGTAATTTTTGCTTTCTTCGAATGTAGGGTGCACGGAATCCCGAGTTGTCTCCGCAGTGATCCACGGCGCCAGATGACAGCACTTACAGACGACAACTGAATGAGTGCGTTCCGGGATTACGTGTGACACACTGACGGAGTCTCCAGCGCAGACGACGCGAAGCAGCGACACGCCCGGGTCATGTCAGCGAAGAAGACGGAAACGACACAGTGGCTTTGGCTTCGGATCCGGCTGTAAGTCGGCACCCGGAAGTTACGCGCGCGCGTTCCCCAGGCGAAACGGACGAGCTGCAGACGTATAATCAAGTGTTGCGAGCTGTCAGCAGACGAAACACGGAGGGGGAGAGGCTATGGACAGGAGGGGTAAAGATACGGTAGGTAGTGTATATAGGCGCTCTCGCGTGCCTGACATCTATCGGGAGAACAGATAACTGTTGTTTTTCATTCGAGCGCGCAGCTTCGCTTGCAGGCTACAATCATCTGAGTGGGCAGAACGCACTTCTCACAAACGCAAAGCTGCCCAGTTGCGATGCCAGATTCAGGAACGTGAAAGCACTCGTAGATGCAGGTGCACTGGCACAGCCGATTAACAAGACTGCTGCTTAACATTTTGCAAGAATCAAACTGAAGCTTCGAGTTACCCAAGCAGCTAAGTGCGAACTGCACTTGAAGAGTAGCGAAAACGTGGACGACGAGGTTACCGAGCATGTTTGAGCCTTCAGCAACTTATATTGTAGCACAGTGCGACCAACTTGCGCCGTCCATTTTCGCCAGTCAAGATGACTGGTACAAGCAAGAAGCACACCAATGTTCTAATTCAGACAACAGAGAAGTTGACAGAAAAGTGGAGACCGAAAAACAGTGGCCAAACGAGGATTATCACTGGAGCGAACGTTTCGACAAGGGGACTTGTCTTGGTCACATGAATAAAAATCGAAGAAGGTTTGTGTTTCGGATCGCATCTGCTGTCCCGGTTTTGCCGAATCGTATAGCCACGAAGCCACAAATGCCTGCACGAGCAGGCATTTGTGCAAAACGAGTATTTAAAGTCTAGCATACGAAGAATACGTACCGCTTCCGAAGTTGAGCGAATGTCTAACGCTAAATTTCGCTGCTGTAGGCAGTCGAAAGTCCATCTTGCAATTGCGGGCGACATAAAGAATCCCATCTAACGCGGATGACAACGTGCGCATTTGCATAAAGCGCTAAGCGCCGACCGGCACGCCGGCCGGCCGCCTCAGCCACGCAATGGATCAGCGAAAGACAAAAAAACCCTGACCCGACCCTGTAGCGCCGACACAAATTGACGTCTCACCTCGGCAAGACAGGAAGCAGCCTGCGTGGATGCGTCGAGGGCGCCAGCGTCCGTCACGAGGCAAACGTCTCGGTGGGAGACCGATCGAAACGGGCGCGACAGCCATCAGGGAAGCGAGGTCCGACAACCCACGACGAGTGGGCCGGTGCAGCCAACACGCGGAAGGCAGCGCGGGTCGCGCCGACGGTTAAGTTGCGCCACGGACTCGCGTACCACCATCCCTGTTGCGTGCAGTACAGCGAAAGCACCGCAAACCACAGCCGATTCAATCGGGATTAGTCGACGGGAAGCTTGAAACAGCGGGACCGAGCCTCGAGATGCTCATGGACAACCTGCGGTCACTACGCAAATATAATGGCAGTGTTATACTTAATGCTGAAAGCTGGCCTATACATCATCGGTTACTGGAGAGTTCGTTACTGAAATTAATTCGCGCTTTTGTAAATGTGCACTAGCTAAAGTCTACCCGTGCTATGTGCGCTCACGTTACATAAAATTGACCAATATAGCGTGCTGAGGTCAAGTAGCCTACTAAAAGCTTAACTGTAGGTTGTGTCATTTATCAGTTGCCGGCATCTTAGAAGCTCTGCTGTTTGTGCCGGCTCAGGCGACTTATTTCACGATTGACAAGGTCGTTTAGAAGCGGCAGTTAATGACACTTTAATTGCGCGATGTTGGCTCTCCCGGCTCCATCGCGGGCATCGTCCCACGCGTGCCCTTGAATGGCCCGCATTTTCGTCCCGGTGACGACTGTGAAGGCTACAGCGCTTCGAAAGGTGCGACACGTTCTGCAGTCGCTGAGCGCCGATAATCAGGCCACTTTGCGACGCCCATCTAACGCTCCATCGCAGGGTGCGGTCAGGCTGAACTGCCGTATAAATATGTTCATGTTGTTCCAGAGCCGTAGCGAAACACGGGAGTTTCAGAACATAATACCACTGCCAGACATGTTCACTGATCGTCCTCCCTGATGAGAGAAAGTGGTCGGGCTTCCAAGAACGGCCGTTGAGTTAACTAAAGTATTAGTAAAACAGAAAATCTCGACGAGAATACCGCAATAGACGTGCCTTCTTATATCGCTATGACTGTCTGTCCCAGAAGCGGGCCTGCAGGCAGCAAGTAGCCCGAGAACAGCTGCGTGTTTCACAGGTACGATTTTGCGTATGCGCGTCTTTAGCTTTGATGATATGTTTCATGTTTTCTTGAGTGGCGTCGCAAAACTACACACAAACTCTCTATCATCTATTGTTGTTGAAAGTAACAGTGTGCGTTAAAATATTGTTTCTTTCTCTCCCTATCTCATACAAAGCGGGAAAGTGCAATACTTAATTCCCATTGTGTTATTTTGTTTCTTTCTTTTGCAAATGATTGCTCCTCTTGAGTTAGCAAACTGCTTAATAGCTGTAAGAATTCTCTTCATCTCGCATGATCCTCTTACTCACACAACAATTTAAGGTAGTGAAGAAGACGGACAAATATTTCAAACTTTCAATAGGAAACTCCATGGATCAGTCAATCATGAACTACAGTTTGGCCAGCTCTGCTCAATCGCGCATACAGGAAGCGCAGCGCGGCTTCTTCTTACCGCGCTCAGTCTCCAAGGCTGTGCACAGAATTGAAACGGGACCGAGCCCATCGTCGTCAGCCCCCGGAAAGCCTATACCACTCGTCCTGTCGCTCGTGTTTACAAACGCGTGTTTGTGAATCTGCTTCTTCTTGCCGCCCGATCAGCCTGGTTCCTTCCGGCGTCAAGGTGAACACCGCACAGCGCATGTGACAAGCAGTGCTGTCGTAAGAGCACGCATCTCGTCGTGCGCGGGACACAGAAGCGATGCTTGCGCAAACGCAAACTTCCGGATCGTGTAGGTGCTCACGCGGAAAGCAGCGGGTGACGTCACGAGGACGTGTACGGAATGAATAGACGCATGTGTTTGGTCCTGCCGGTCGCCCGCTAGCGCTGATCCTTCGACGGGGGTGTTGCATTGGTGACTGTTGTCCTGGTCACGAAGTCGCCATCTGTCGGTCGTGTACACTCGTCCGCGCGCTTAACTATATCACGAAAAACACGCTCCTCGCGGCCTTCGCGGAACGGGCATAAACCAAACGTCAAGTAGCTCTGTTCGTTATATCGTTACGGAAAACAACGACAATTTTGAGGACGCTGACGTAAACCGTGTGGCATTCTGAAAGCTGGAGCTGGCACAAACCTATCAGGAGCCCACTTCGCGAAGTTCTTCGCACGTACTCACGGCCCACGATTGCCTAATCTGTGCTTCCTCATAAATCTAAACTAACTTAATTGCTGGCAGACATACACCAAATAAATGTCGGGGGTGTTGACGGCGGTCAGGTGTGGGACTGCTGTCACAGCAAATTACTTTAGAGCCGCGGGAGTATAAGCCTGTCGATACTTCGCAAAGCTATAGGGAAACGATGGAGCATGTTTTATTATGTGAAGATATCTGCCCAGCGGTCGATTTACGAATCACTGGCCGCCTTGAAGCCCTTGGGTTCAGCGAGAGCAGGGGGGAAGTAAACATGTCCGCAATAGAGACTAGTAAGAGGTGATTGGAAGATTCGTGGTAGTAGGGAAACGACAAAAAAGCGAAGGTGTACAAAAACAAAGTTCGCAATAGGTGTTCATAAAGTTTGTTTATAAGAATTCATCGTGAGTTTTGCTTTTCGTTTTCTTTTTTTTTTCTCTTCTTTAGCATAGGTAGGACATTAGGCAATAAAACATACAAGAGCTTGGTGGCGCAACCCACCACCCCGTTCCAATGGGGACGCTCATAACACCCATCCATTCACTGAGTCGCAGGAGCTTGGAGACGTCCCACTTTTTGGTGGAGTATTCCATCAGCGCAGCCTGTTTGGGTCCTGAAGTAGGATCACGTCAATCACGTGGTTCACTGAAATTAGTCAGAAATTTGGCGTACGTTCAACAGGTGTAAATATTCATCACACACGTCCGCAGGCAACTGGGGTGCGGAGAACGTCTGTCAATAAAAACTCTGCGCAGAAGGCGAAACGAGTCCATGTCATGAGAACGTGCCCCTCTGGATATGATATCGTACCATTTAGCCTACAAACTAAAATTATTACCAGGCTAAGCAATTGACACCTTTGTAGTTCCTATTTGCCAATTGAGCTTTGGTTTCTTCCCAGCCATCACGACCTCCCACAGGCAGGGCGCGGTAAGACATTTAGGCACGTCGCTGCCGTAGCATAACCTCCCTGCATGCATTGTGCAAACAGCGCAACGGGCACGGATACCTTACTCATCTTCCTGGATGACTCCTGGCACGTAAGGACCACGTAAATAATTTCTTAGATCACAAAACTATCCAACCTCTTATGGGGCAATAAAGGCCGAGATTAACTGAACTTCACCTCGCCAGTTACCCACTACTCGTTCACTGACCAATGAGTTAGTCTTTTTCGCGCCATGTATGCATACGGTAGAAACCTACCGCCTTCCCCACGGCATCTTATTGCGCAAGAATGACAACGCCAGTTCGTGGAGCCCTTTTACGTCGAGAGCAAGCCGGTGTTTGCTTGCATATCGACTCAGCCGATACGACAAATCACCCATTGTCTCGCGCCGGCCTCTCCACAGCATGACAACTGCTGCTGCTAAGTTTCGAGAAGGTCGTTCCCTCTGAAGCGTATAGAGAAAAACGCAGATACGCTTGCGTCAGCTATTGAGAGAAGGGAAAAAAAGAAAGAAAACAAAGTCGTCCGCTCGCCCTTCTGTTTTATTCCATACCGAGAACGAGGCTCAAGCGCCACGCAGGCTTACCAGGGGGGCTTCAAAACTATTCCCCGCACCGCGATCGTTCTGATCCGTCGAGGCGGCGCCACACGTTGCCTATGGCTGTCAGTCACGCTCCAGAAAAGGCGGTCGTTCTCCCGCGCTAGGGAGGTGTCTGTTTGCCGAGCGATATCTGTTCGATTCTAAGCGTACGCGTGGCAGCGAACAAGAGAAAATAAGCGAGTTCCCGCAACGTAAGGGTCCTTGTAACCGATGCGAACAGGAGCGCGAATGGTACGGCGTGGATAAATGCCAGAAGCCGAAGGAATGCGAGCGGAAGCCGATGAACCGGTAGTTTTGGCCGTTATGCAGTGTGTCCCGCTCGAACGCAGCGCTTTTCTTCTTTTTTAAATTTTCCTTTCTGCTCGATCTTGGTAAAAAATTGAGCAGACTTCGCAACCCACTTTACGAAGAGAGTGAGGAAGGTAAATGTGAAGGAAAGAGAGGGAGGCTATAACCAGCGTCCGATTGGTTACCGTGTACTAAGGATGAGGGGGTACGAAAGCTGAGAAAAAGGTAAGTACGAATAAACAAGAGAATACTTATGCCATCAACACATATCTAAGATATGCCCGACTCCTGGCCGATCCTCCTGAGGTGGTATGTGCCAAGTACTTTCAGGACATCATCATCATCGTCGTCATCATCATCAGACTGCGTCTGCGCTGTCATACAGTCAATCGGTGAGCCACACCCTCACACACAGTGTCTGTGCCAGATAGAGAAACATATCCAACCAATTTTAAAGATGGCGGGCATTTGCTCGCCAGGCTGCTATGGCTGTGTCCAGGTGCAAAAGGGTCCCACAAGAGAGAAAGTGTTAAAGGCAGCGAGATGCGCAAAGACCAACCCAGAGACGGCTTATTAACAAAGAAGGAATGCACTTATTTATGCCGTGTGGAAAACCTTGCGTTCAAAAAAAAAAAGAAAGAAAACGGCAGGGATCACAGCCTGTCGCTTGTCTGCTAGCACGCAGCTGTAGCCACTTGAAGCGCAAAAGTTTCGGCAAACACTGTCATTAGGTGGATAAGTTTGTGCATCTCAGAAAATGTCTGACCTAGGCAGTTTGTCACGAAGCTCCTGAAGAACGTGAGATAGTCATCAACCTGACGGCCAACTAACCACAGTCTGCACCACACGGCATGCAAATACTAAAGAGAGAGGCGGTCACACTTGAAAAATGGCCAGCCATAAATTTTGTTCATCCGCATGATATGTATATATGAGCTTAGTTCCGCTGCCTCAAGGCCCCGGCTGCAAACACGGCCAGGTGAATGCATGTGCCTGGCGCTAAAAGAAAGAAAGAAAGCCCTCTTTTCAAAGTGTACCGCACTAGCAAGCGAGGGCCTTTTTGCTTCAGGTTGCTTCGTACGTAGGTCAGGTTTATCTTAATTATGACAATTGCGTCACATGTGTTCGAGTGTGACGTCACTAACTGCATATAACAGCATTGTGGCGTCACTTCTGTTGCTGACGATGTCACCAGTTTATAATAATCACGCTAGGTTCGCTTATATATATAGCGTTCTGGCATTCGCACCTTCCAGCGTTCATGCAATTTGCTGTCCATCTCTAAAGGAGGAAATCGCTGTAAGATGAGTTACGGCAGAACGAGAGCTTGGTACTCTATGAGAAAGCACATTTGCTCGGCGCAGTATATTTACACTAACGAACCAAAATATGATCGCACTGGCGATCTCAACTACGCATGTATATCACGACGTAATGGTTACGCTGTAAGCAGGCCTCAAAACAAAGACCCAGTTGTTCAAGCGGCAGGTTGAACGTCACTCTCTTTCATATTCTTCCTCTCCCTCTCTCTCTCTCATTCTGTTCAGCCGCTGAGTCTTTCTCGAACGGACGCAGCAAAGAGACACTGCAGGTGAACTACACGTGTATACCACAGCTTAATTGTTGCAATAATCAAGTCTTAACAGAAAGGCGCTCTCGATCAGCCGAGGATCGAGCCTTCCACGAACAGACATGTGCACCCCTGCACCGCGAAAGACCACTGCACGGCGGAAGACGTCGTGGGGCCCAACGGTGGCCAGCAACGGCGGACTCCAGGGCGAGCCAAAGCAGAGCACACACGCACACGTAAGAAGAGAAGCAGAGCACCTCCCACCCGGCCGGGCTCGCGAAGCGGCCAGCCATAAATTATTCAACTCGCCGGGCTTCACGGCTGGGCTGAGCTCCGTTGCCAAGGCCGACTGTGAGGAGGGCCAGGTGCGTGCACGCACCGCGAGCCCTCCGGACGCGAGCACCTGTCCTCGTGGCCGCGCGCGTCTTGGGACGCGTGTCAACAGTCGCGTGTCCGCGCCAGCCTCGCTTGATAACAGCAGCTGCACGCAGTCCGGCGGCAGGACCGCTCGCTCGATCGCCGAAGACGCCGGCGGGCCAGTCGACGTGCCTCGTTTCACGCGCATCGGGCAACAAAAGCGGGATTCGTTCTTTATCGTGCCTTCAGAAAAAGCTGTCGAGGTTCCAGTTCCGGGTGGAACAGGTTGTGGCTCTTTAACACGGACCCCTTATTTTCTCAGTGTAACTCTTTCAGTCGTGGTGTACGCATCTGTGCGCGCTATTTGCTTTTTCTTGCAAGTTTATTCTAGTAATAGAAGGGCAGAACCTCTCACCTCTCACCATCTAACTTTTCACCATCCCCCCTTGCCCCTCCCCCAGTACAGGGTAACCAACCGGAGATAATCTCTGGTTAACCTTCCTGTCTTTCCTTTGCCTTTCTCTCTCTCTCTCTTTCTCTCTCTCTCTCTCTCTCTCTCTCACACACACACACACACACACACAAACACACACACAGACAGACAGACGTTGTGCTGCCGGTCAACTGAACACTCTGCTTACCTTCTGCAATTTACTTCTAACTGCGAAGTATTGATACACATGAACACTTTACTAAACGCACAACGCGTTTAGTCAGCAATGATGAAGGAATAGATTTTCCTCCATCGCAGTGACTGCGGGGCATGACTGTATAGCTAAAGAATTGAATGAACGGTCCACGCTGAGATGATAGGAAATTCTTAAGTAACATGTTTTAAGTAGCATTCGTAAGTAACAAGTCTGACGCACAGCATCGAGACGAGGAATAGTAGCTGCATGAGCGAGAAGGCACTGAAAATTATACTGAGAAGATGCGACGCCGCCCTCAGAAAAGCGTCAGGACGTTACCGGCTATATACCATCAAAACCCGCAACCTCAGGAAAGAACGGGTGTGGTGCAGCAACGCGAAGAAGAACTGCGAAGTGATCCGCGTACGTAAAGACGACACACGTGATAGAAGAACAATAGTATTTGTACTTTCAGTTTCTGTCGGTTGATGTCGTGTTGAAGGCTTCCTATTAAACGCACAGACGTCAAGCGCAATAGCGCTACGGCGGCTGCCTTGACATCACACTGGTTCGTCCTGAAGAAGTATGCCGCCCCTATAGCATAAGCGGTTGTGGCGGCAATGGCTCATCTACTATATCTTTAAGGGCTATCTTTTTATTACAAGAAACTCAGCAGTAGCAGTCCCCACCATATATATAAAGAAAGAAGCTAAAGCTCCGCGTAGCCTATAGATGCACCAAGCTATAGCTCCATGCTCAAATAAGGCTCTCAGCAAGGTTCGGAATAAAGTGAGGCCTGAAAGGAATGTGGTTAAATAAACAGCCTGTAGGCGACGTAAAAACAAATGTCAAGGGTAACCGAGAAGGTTCTAGCTACCGCCATCCTCAAAGCGTTCCTTTCAATTGCTAGCGGCGGCCACGTCCTTGGTACAACAGCAAAACAATTCTGGATTCTTGTGGCACAAGCCAGGTGCATTTGGAGCTTTTACTCGGCACTCAGTAAAAGTATTACTAGTCAATCAGTAAAAGTGTTAGAAAGAGAAACTCGTACAGCTTATTTTCTTAGCAGTAATACGAAATAATTACATATAGCGAAAGACACTACATAGAGAGTTACCTTCAGACAACGTTAGAAAAAGACGAGCTTGTTTTTATTTATTCAATTTAACGGGATCCTGCTTGACTCGAAAACTACAGAGATTGCAGCGACACAGCGCGAAGATGTCCCAACAAGCGAGCAACGCACAGAGAACGAAGGGCAAGCGGAGGACACTACATACACATGCGTAACGGAGGACAGCAAAGGAAAATAAATCGATTTTCCTCCTCAGTGAGACGATATCGCACACAGTAACCCTAGGATAGAATATGGATGGGAGCTCCATACCTTCTAGCACTTAGTAAGCAAGGTCTGGTCTGCCGCGCAGGAGTGGGGGGAGGGGGGGGGGGTAGAGAAGAAAATAAAACCACCAGCGAATGAGGACAGACATCAGGGGCACCGTTCCTTTAGTATACAGGGCACACCGTTTCCACACTTCGACGATAACAACAGTAAGTCACGCATTAGACTTGTTAAATACACCGGAACGAGATTACACGCGGGCTGACTGCAAGCGATAGTGTTTCTTCCAGTTGGCCGGACTTTCCCGTCCTATACACCAGTCTCGAGGTCAAACACAATCAAAAGCAGCGAATTAAACGCGAAATTCGGGACGTTCTCTCTGCCGCAAAACCCGAATCCACGTGGCCAGATATGAAGGAAAAAAAAAAGCTAATTGGAAATAACAAGAGCACCTCAGCGGGTTAAATGGGCGGAGTCGTTCTCGCAACAAGATCACCGGTCGCGATTGTCGACTACGCCGGGCACGATGCCAGGCACGTACGACCTTAGAAGGCCGACCACGCGATCCACGAACTTTGCCAGATATCGGAATGCCCAATTCGCACTCCGCATTCGTCCACCCTTCCAGTGCCTCCCTCCGGTCACAGTGTGTGTTTTTCGGTCGCTTCTTGTTAAACGGATGCTAAGACTATAAACCTTTTTATTTAGTTAGTTATTTATTATTCTATTTATGATGATTATTATTTGTTTTGAAGACCAAAGGGAAGAAGAGACAGAAACAAACCTCTTCGCTAGCGTTCCTTCTTTGCCACTCTCCAATCCGGTTTACTCTTATCTAGAAACGGTCAAGCATCCACGTAGCGCCCATCCACGTGATCCTTAGTTACAACGTAGCTTGGGTGCAAGTGCGAAATTTAATTTCTCAGGGCTAGATACCAACATGATGGGGGCGCTTTTCTTCTTCGCACGAACAGGATGACAGCAAACAAGAGATCTCTCGCAGAAGGATGTTATCGAACAGTGCGGACGAGAGAACTGTTTTACGAAGCTTGCGTTTCGCTTTCTCGCTCCGAATCCAGCCGACTATACTTAGCTGGAAATGTTCAACTAGTCGGCTGACACCCGCTACAGTGTAGTTTCAAGGCAGCACGGAACGTGCCAAATTGCTTGTTCCCAAGGAAACATGGGCACTAAAATGGTGGATGTCTACTGTGACCCCCGCCGACATCATAGTTTCCTTTTTTTTTCTTTTAAAGCAAAGTCGTTATTGTTCACCATCATCAGCGGCCGCAGCAGCCTATTTTTTATTTATTTTTGTATGCCCACTGCGGGACGACGGCCGCCTCGTGCGATCTCCAATTATACCGCTGTCTTGCGCTAGCTGATTCCAGCTTGCGCCTGCAGATTTCCTAATTTCATCACCCCACCTAGTTTTCTGCCGTCCTCGACTGCGCTTCTCTTCCCCTGGCACCTATTCTGTAACGCGAATGGTCCACCGGTTATCTACCCTACGCATTATATGGCCCGCACAGCTCCATTTATTTCCTTTAATGCCAATTAGAATATCGGCTATCCCCGTTTGTTCTCTGATCCACCACCGCTCTCGTCCTGTCTCTTAACGTTACGCGTAACATTTTTTCTTCCATGGCTGATTCCACGGTCCTCAACTTGTTCTCGAGCTTCTTTGTTAACCTCCAAGTCTCTGCCCCCTTTGTTAGCACCGATAGAATGCAATGATTGCACACTTCTTTTTTCAACGAGAGTGGTATATTTGGTAATGCCTGCAGTTTGCACTCCAACCCATTCTTATTCTTCTGTTAATTTCCTTCTCTTGATCAGAGTCCCCTGTGAGTAATTGAACCAGATAAACGTACCCCTGTACTGTCTCTAGAGGCTAACAGGCGTTCCTGAATTCTTGTTCCCTTGCCGGGCTATTATAAGTCTTCTGCATATTAATTTTCAACCCCACTCTTAGAATTTCTTGGTTTAAAGTCCTCAATCATTTGTTGTAATTCGTCCCCAGTGTTGCTGAATAGGACAATGTCATCTGCAAACAAAAAATTGCGGAGATATTCGCCGTTGATCCTTGCTCCTGTCCTAGGCCTTCACAGTCTAATAGCTTGAATACTTCTCGGCATGCAGTTAGTAGCCTTGAAGAGATTTGGTCTCCTTATCTGATCCCTTTCTTGGTAGATAACTTTCTACTCTACCTGTAGAGAATCAAGGTAGCTGTGGAATCTTCGTAGCTACTTTCCCAACGTATTCTCGCATGCCTCCTGTACTCCTTGGTTACGCCATGCTTATATTACTGTTGGTATCTCAAATGAATCAAATGCCTTTTCATAATCTATGAAAGCCATATAAAGAGGTCGATTGGACTCCACGGATTTTTCGTTATTGTTCCTACGGCTCCACATTCTTGACAACAGGTGGATGTAGCCACGGAGATACACAAAAGCGATATCGGTAGTCACGTGTTACCCTGCATAGAACATCTCGACAGCTGCGATCGCCGACAGATTCACGAGACTTAGCGCAGAGGATACAAAAAAGAAGAAAAGAAACAAACAAACAACAAAAAACGCTAACAGAGTGAAAACATCTTCATTGCCAGTTTTTAAAGGGTCAACTGTACTGAAAGCTGCCGAGCTGGATAAATAGCCCTACCTAAGTTTATGAGAAAGGTAGATAGCAAATCTTGCAAGGAAGAACTGTCGCGTATTCCAACATACTGTATTGATGAGTTGCGCAAACGCAACAGCCAACTCCTTTTATCTTTGAGAGTCAGCTGCATCAAGCTGATACCCCTAATTAAGTGCAAGTGAAACTCGATAAGATTACACTGCTCTACAAAAAATACTAGAAGTAAGTTGTGTATAAACACACACACACGCCAGATACGCACGCACACATTATTGTAGCGTATTAAAACCTCTAGGGAACTTAAAACATAATCGTATAGAATGGTTTGATCTGCTGAACAAATGTTGGCCTAACGTTTTCACTCACAACATTGCTCTTTCTTTCTGTCTAATTAATTAATTATAGGATTTTGTGTGCCAGTACCACGACCTGATTATGAGACACGCCGTAGAGGAGCCCTCTGGAATAACTTGGACCACGTGGGGTTTTCGAACGTGCACCTAAATCGAAGTACTTGTGTTTTCGCATTTCGCCCCCCATCGAAATGCGGCCGCCGCGGTTGGGATTTGATCCCGCGTGCTCGTGCTTAGCAGCGCAACCAAAGCCACTGCTTTCCTTCTGCTTGAGAAAACTGCCACATGCACGGCAGTTCGAAATAACTGAATAATCCGTAATGAGACATACTTGGAGCATTTTCGTGCAACGCCCAGCTAGAACACGGCGTCTATTGCAGAGCGTGCGCACCTGTGTCTCCCACAAGAAGCTCGCCCGACCTCGTATCCTCATCACATCTCACAAAGCGCTTCACCGCGCTGCGGCCTGAACAGAACGTGATGTTGAGTCTGCTCAATCCCAATGCAGCTAAATCGCCAGGCACCACATTACGTACTGCCATGGTTCTGTACCGAGCAACAGTGGCCACATGAAAGCTGCGCACGTAAGTGCACGCTCACTTTCTCGCATCGGTGCGAGAGCTCATTCACGCGAAGCCGTGTCAAACGCCTGAAGTGCAATGCACTGACCTTGCTGGCTCAACCGGGCTGGCACCAAAACTCGCAGAGGAGGGCGTGGGAGGCGATTCCGGCAGTGTCGGAGGACGTCGCCACACCGAAAACACACCCGACTTCCGGGCTACGGCGTCAATATCGGCTGCACGCGATGACCAGCAATCCAAGGTAGTGACGGTGGCAATGAAGACGCGTGCGAAATCCTCCCCAATTGTCACCCGACGCACACACTCACGCAATCCGAGAAAGCGCGCACAGGGAAATCCAGGCGCCGGACAAGACGACCGCCCCCTGAACGGAGTGCTTCACTCGTCAGTGAACAGACGCTTCGTCGAGGAGGACGAAGACAAGTAGATGGTGCGAGCAACTGTCTGTACTACGGCGTGGCTCCAGAGGCAGGCACAACAATCCACAGTTTATCCTGGAATCGAACACACACGCCCTGCCGTTCGGGGGGTTTGAAGAACTGTCTTGCCCGATCTTTCGGTCCAAAGCACGCAGCGCAATCCACGCGAGGTCGTCCGGCGGCCACGGCACCCCGGGCTTGCGGTCTCGCCGAAGAACTGCACAGGCGGTACCGATCGACGGCTCGCTCGCAGCGGCCGCTCGGCGGCTGAACTTGCGCGATGACTGAGGCCAACGCGAGCAGCACTCGCGGCCCGCTCGCTGTCGCCGCCGCACCAACTGGTGGCGGCCTTTCTCTCTTTCCCTCTATTTCCTTGCCCTTCTCTCGCCCGCCTTATTTTTCTTTCTTTCTTTCTCTCTCTCTCTCTCGTTCCATCTCTCCTTCTCGTGTGCAGCGTTGTAGCGCTTATTTCTATCGTTCTTTGTCTTTCTTTCGATCGTGCCCTTCCCCGTCCGTTTTTTTTTTTGCAACAGGCCGACTGTAGCATCGCGCCGGCGCTCACCGTTCTTCGCTCGCCTCTCGCAGTGTGCGCGGCGTCGGCAGGTGAGGAGGCGACGGTGGCACGGAGATGCGCCCGGTGCATTTTCACGCTTCGCTTGGATGCCCGCCGCCGCCACAGCCAAGCCGGCCGGCCGTCGGTGGTGGTGGCGATGCCACGGGCTGCTGTGGCTTGTCCGCCGGTCAGCCGGCCCTCGGAAACGGCCATTTGGCTCGCGGGACCTGTTGCCGAACTTTGCGTTCCTTCCTCTCTCTCTCTCTCTCTCTCTCTCTCTCTCTCTCTTTTTTTCAGGACGCTCGAGAAAGACTTTTTGACGGGCTTGATCGGTTCGTCAGAGAGGAGCGAAATGTCCCGCCATCGCAAGAGGTTCGGATACATTACAGGAGGGTGGACGCGATGACAACACGCGCGAGTTTGCGTCGCGGGTAAACCGGACTGGTGCGAGGAGAGCCGATCGCGTTCGGACGCCGCGGAACGTAGCGGGCTGGAACGAACTCCCCTAGCTCGAACGAATCCTGTGCTGTGACAGAGTGTTTTCATTATCGAGCAAAATCTTATTGTAGCACCCAAGAATTCAAGACAGCTTGATGCAGAACGAAACAAACACCTGATGATTTATCGGGAGCCATTATCGTCGCGTCGTCCCGCTAGGACTTGCGCTTTCGATTTGTTGTGATTAAACGCAAAAGTGTGCCACAGTTGGCTAATTTGTGGTGTTTAAGTGACCGTGAGTTACCTCATGCACTCTATATGTGTATCCTTCTGTGGGAGTCCTTCCGAAAAAGCCATACGTTGGGTTCCAGGTTTACGTTCAAGCTACTCCAATAATTCCAGGGATGCTGTATATTCAACGAAAGAGACTGCGTAGATGATGGAGCCTTTGAGAGCCAGGCTAAACCGACCTGTTGCAATACCATCGCCACAACGCAAGAGCTTCATCAGCGCGCGCCGCTTTCACTGAGTACCGCGGCGCCAGATTCTCGGGCGTGGTTGGTCCTCGAGCGAACGGACAGCGCTGTCTGGCCTGGCATGGACCCAGAAGAAAAGTGCGGTCAGACCCCCGCTCCCCATGAAAGTCGCACGGTCAATAGCAAACAAACGGGGCGCAGTATTTTGTTTGTCTTTTTCGGCCGCCCCGTCAGCCCGCAGGACACTGTGCCGGTGGCCTTCGCCTGCGGGGAAAGGCCGTTTCGTGACCGAGCGAGAACGAACGAGAAAGGGCGCGGCTGGGAAAGGGGAGCGCGATTTGGGAGCAGCTGGAGTGGAGGAGCCCGATTGGAGGTCTTTATCGAAGGATTGTAGTGAGACGGACTAGTTGGTACGGACCTGTTATTGACGAGAGAAACAAAGAAGATAGATGACAGGCAGAGAGGGTAACCGGAGTAACCATGCGGTTGACTACCCTGCACTGGGAGGAGGGCACAACGGATGTCCTGGAAAGAGGAGTAGATATGAAAAAGATTTGTCCGCGCAAGCCCAAGAGAGGCCAACTAACGAATACAGTCGCGCGCGCACACACACACACACACACACACACACACACACACACACACACACACACACACACACACACACACACACACACGCGCGCGCGCGCACACACACGCACACACGCACACACACACGCACGCACACGCACGCACACACACGCACACACACACGCACACGCACGCGCGCACACACACACGCGCACACACACACACACACACACATCCTCTCTACCACTACCACGTGACCGTGAGTGAGTGAGTGCAGGAACTTTATTGCAGCTCCGGCGAGAGCACGCGAACTTGTCGCGCACCCGGCTAGTCCCACGTCGGGACCGGCAGGTCTAGCCCACCGGCCCAGTCGCGGGAACGCCGGACAGCCAGGATTTGCTTTTCCAGAGACGCAGAAGCGAGTCCCACTCCTCCTTGATGAACTTGGGGTATGTCGACCCGCGCTTCCCAGAGCATGTGCGCTAGAGTGGAGGTCTGCCCGCAGGAGGGGCAGGCGTCGTCGCGATACACGTCCGGGTAAGCCTCGTGGAGAACGGAGACACGGATACGTGTTGGTCTGCAGAAGCCTAAGCGAAACGGCTTGGCCCCTATTCAACTTGGGATGAGGGGGTGGAAAGAGCCTTCTAAACATGTAGAAGAATTTAATAATCTCGTTGTGAGTAGCGGGAGCGTCCCTGTGGCCGTAGGGAGGAGGGGAGTCGGTGCTTCTTGCAGAGGAAGCGCGGTCGGTGAGGTCACGCGCAGTCTCGTGAGCAGACTCATTCAGGTTCGGGGGAGCACCCTCGACCGACCCTACGTGAGCGGGAAACCAGTGGATTGAATGATGCGTGAGACCATATCGACTCGAGCTGCTAAGAAGACGAGCAGCTTGCTTGGCGATGAAACTTTTCTGAAAAGCCCTAACTGGCGTTTTGGAATCGCCATATATCTTGGACCCACGACCGTCTAGCAGGGCGAGGGCGATGGCGGCTTGCTCGGCGACTCCGGGGTCTGAAGTGCGAATGGAGGCGCTATTGGAAATCTTGCCGCTGGAGTCGACCACAACGATGGCAAAGGTCTTCCCATCGCTGTACTCCGCGGCGTCGACGAAGCTTGCTCTATAATGTCTCGTTGCTTGATCTGTTTGAGGATGGCTGCTGCTATGGCCTTGCGTCTGCCCTCGTTATGGCCGGGATGGACGTTTCTGGGCACAGGGGCCACTTCGAACTTGTCTCGAATGCACCTAGGGATCGGGGTACTGACCATCGGGAATCCCGCAGGTTGGTAACCGAGCTCTTCGAGGATGTGTTTACCTGCCGCTGTGGTGCTCAGGCGAGTGAGTTGCACGCGTTCTTGGGCTTCGGCAATCTCCTCGGCAGTGTTATGCACCCCCAGCTTCAGGAGATCCTCGGTATGGGTCCTGATGCGTAGCCCGAGAGCCCTCTTCACTACTTTGCGGATGAGAGCGTTGCGCTTGTCTCGCTCCGCTCTGAGCCAGTTGTGCATAGAAATTGTGTACATAAGGTGGCATAGTACGAAGGCATTGATAAGCCTGAGGAGATTGTTTTCCTTCATTCCTCTGTGCCGGTTTGCTATTCTGCGAACGAGGCGGAAAGCGTTGTCCGTCTTTGCGATGATCTCGCGGAGAGCCGTTCCGTTCCCGCCGTTGAATTCGACAAACATGTCCAGGACCCGAATAACGTCGAATAACATCGACCCGGGCCAACGTACGTATGCCTCTGATTTGGCTTCGAGCCGCTTTCGTCGAGAAGGTGCTTCAGCGTACCCCAGGATTTGCCGTTGCGCATCTGTCCATCGATGGATTCGCAGAGCTCGTCCCATTGCTGCTGGCATAGCGCCTTGCAGTGGTCATCGATGACCTTGTTGAGCTCCGAGATCTTTTTTCGGAGTCTGCGATTGAGCCTTTGACCATTCCATCGGCGAAGCAGGGCGTTTTTGGCCTCGATCAGGTGAGCAAGTCTGCTGTCCATCCGCTCGACGTCGAGATCGGTTTCCACTTTCTTGGTAGCCGCGGAAGCGTCGTTCCGGACGCCTTCGCACCATTCTTCGAGAGTGGCGGGTGCCCTGGCTCTGCCGGGTTCTTCGCGAATCTTGCGAAAGCGGTCCCAATCGATGAACGTGAATTCTTGATCCTACTCCGAGACACCTTGAAGTTGGTCTCGAGAATGTAGTGGTCGCTGCCGAACTTCATGGCGGTGTTCTACCAGCCCACGTCCTCAACGTTCCTGACGAACGCGAGGTCGGGTGTCGAGTCCCGGGTAACGAAGTTGCCGATGCGCGTAGGAAAATCATTGTCAGTGACCAGAGTGAGGTCCATCTCGTTGGCGCCTTGCCACAGGTTGCGCCCCTTGGTAGTGTCGTAGACGTAACCCCAGATGCCGTACGATGCGTTGAAGTCACCGACGACGACCAAGGGTCGAGGGCTGGCCAAGTCGGTCGCTTTCTTGAGGATGGTCTTGAACTGCTGGCGCGAGTCCCTGGGGTTGCTGTAGATATTGAGAACGAACACGCTGTTTCTGCGCTGATTCTGCTGTAGTACGTCGAGCAGGATCTAAACCATGACATATTAAATTCTACCACTCGCCAGCTTGAGGTCGTGGGTGAGATGAGTCAGCCTTTTATCAATCAAGGTGCAAATCCCTCGCCCCCCGGGCAGGCCCGACACGGCTCTGTAGCCCTGAAGCGAGGCGGCGGAGACTAATGTTTCTTAGAGAGCAATGACTTGAGGTTTGACAGCGAAAAACCTGAAGAACTGCAGCAGAGGGGCTTTTTTGTTAGAATACCCCCTGCAGTTCCATTGCCACCACTACGGTGCCGGTGTTCTTGATTCTTATATTTACCACATACATTTCCTTTTCCATTCTGGCACTCCGAACGCTAACGTATTACAAGAAATAATTCTACCTCCAAGGACGAAGCTTTATCTAAAGAACCTGTTTACTGCCTAGGTGGTTTCTTTTCGAGACGTAGCAGATCACTTATGGAATGGGCATGCTTCCCAGAATAGAAGGCTGAGAACGCCTCGAGACTGCTGATCGACAAGCAATACATCTAATGACTCCAGCAAACGATGCAGATTTAAATGGGGGTCAATGGAGCGCTCGGAAGCGACTCAAAATAGCACGTATTTTACACGGTTGTTTAAGAAACAGCGGTGGTTGTATTTACGCACCGAACTTGAACAAATTGAAATCAAAATGTATCATAGCCTATTGCATTATTGGTTCATTAGTCGAAGGTTGCCGCATACGGCACACAGCCAACGAAGGCGATATCGATGTTCCAACGGTGTCCAGAAGAATATATTAATCGCGACGACAGACCGGGGCGAAATTTGCTATCAATGTCTAATATACACTCTTTCTGAGAAATATATTACTTCATTGCAGCCAACTCCAGAACGCGAACTCACCGAGCCCATTAAATGTAGTCACAAAGCCCATAACTCAATGCACATCCATTAATCCACAACATCACAGGTTTTAAAAACAAAAGTTTGCTTTTACAATAATCAAATGTCACGAGGGACTGGGTGGGCATAACTGGACAGGATGATGAGTGAGTGAGTGAGTGAGTGAGTGAGTGAGTGAGTGAGTGAGTGAGTGAGTGAGCGAGCGAGCGAGTGAGTGAGTGAGTGAGTGAGCGAGCGAGCGAGCGCGCGAGCGAGTGAGTGAGTGAACAAGTCAGGCATTATTCCATATACTATCTGCTTCTTGTTTTCGGTTGTGGAAGCTTACGCGCCTAACCCTACCAAATCCCCCCCTCTCAGTGTAGAGTATCAACTGGTTTTTTAGTCCGGGTTAACCTCCCTGCCTTTCTTGTCTTCGGCCTCTCAGATGTATCCCGCCTTATTTGTCCCCCACGAACAATGTTAGCGCTAAGGACACAGTCCAGCAAGCATGCAGTCGCACCAACAACTCAAGAAGGGTCTTCCTGTTCCACTTTTTCTTTTTATCAATGCAGACCGAGCGCTCACGTTAAAAGCACACTGTTTAACGGTGTATACGCAGCGAGCGAAATCAGCTGACACACAAGCGCAAAGAAAAGCGCAGATAACTCGTGCAACGATGTAGCCACGGAAAGTGTCTAACGATGATCGCCCGGAGAAAGACCCAATCAGGAATAAACGAGTCGAGACGGCGACGGTCTGTACGCGCAAGGACGGCGCTGCGTGCGGAAGGAACTTTGAGAAAACGATCAAGGAAAAGAACAGATAACTTTAATGAGACCAAGATGGATATGCAGAAAATGGGACTAGCTGGACGACAGCTCTCAAGGGCCATTGTTGTGCTACAGGAGCTATGAGGGTATTTCCTCTAACGGTCGGGGACTGACGGCAACGCCACTTTAATTTGGCTACGAAATATGGGCAGCATCCGCGGAATATGCAGTCGGTATCAGTTGGGCAGGAACGAATTCACAAGACTGATTGCACGTAGCTGCTATTCTTGGTTGAAGTGCGCTTGCACAAAAATTCAAGACGCACTTAGTTACCCCTACGTGGACGAATGCGAAAACATTGCAGTCACGTCAGCAGAGGCCCGGCGACGTCCAGTGGCGCCACTGGCGGAGTCACGTGACTCGAGCGGCCATATCAGCAGAAGCGCCGCAACGTGACCAACGATGTTCATCACAAGGCGCGCACAACGCATGGTCGTCGGTTCAACTCCCACTAAAGGTCGTGGGTTCGCGTGTTTTAATTATCTCTACCTTCATTAACTGTGCTTTAACTTCGTCTAATCGACACAGGTCGTGGGTTCGCCTACCACCAAAAGTCGAGAGTTCGACTCCCAGCCAAGCTAGGTCTTGGGTTCGAGTGCCTTAACTCTATCTTAGTTACCTGTACCTTAATTAAATTCGCCTTGATTAACACGAATGATTGGGTTCGAGTGCCTTAATTAACTCTATCATAATTAACTGTGCCTGAATTAACTACGCCTTCAGTAACACCAATGGTCGTGGGTTCGACTCCCACCAAAGCTCGAGTGTTCGTAGCGTTTTACACCACGTTTTGGTCATTCCGCCAACGACGGTTTTTCTACTCCATGGGGCATTTAATGCTTTCGAATTAATAATTAGTTTACTACAACGGTTCGCGCAGGTTTTTGAGGGACAATTTTGAGCGCAGGTTTTGAGCGACAATTAACGCAACGAAGTAATGAAAACAAGTTTGGAGGATGCTTAAGCTTCGCCTTTGAGAGTGGAACGCGAGGGCATTCAAGGATCCCTGGCTGCTTCTAACGCTTCGCGGTAACTGCAGCTTATGTAGCCGTAATTTTTACTGGCAAACGCCGGCGGCGAACGCTATGCACGAAGGCGAGTTTTCTGGTAGGAACGCGGCCTGTTGCGTGGGCCGCGATGCGGTGGAGTCGAGCGCCATCTGGAGGTGTTGCAAGGAACTGGGCGCGCCGCTCCGAGGCTCCCGAGATTGCGCGCGCAAATCTCGGACGCCGTGGCCGGTGTATGTATGCATAGTAGAAACGCTGGAAAAAGGTTTTGTGTCTGACTTTCCGCGAAACAAAATTATGTTTTATCGTATATTCAAATTACAATCCGACGCTATCATGTCTGTAGGTTGTGTGTAAGTCGTACTTTAGGATTTTTCTGACGCATTTTACTTCGAGAAATTCAATTAGTTTAGTAGTTTTCTTGCACTACACGGAGGGCCTGCGTGGTTCGGAACGCTTTTTGCCGAAACGGCAGTAGACGCTGGACCCTCAACGCTGTCGCGTTAAAATATGAGCAAGGAAACAGAACGTAACTCGCTCAGATACTCAAGTGTGCTACGTAATACGAACTCAAGGAGTTAGAAAAGAAGTACTTCAAACGCATATAATGTGTAATGGTCATATAGTAGGCAGAGTGGTCCCTTGCTTCCTGAAGAAAAAAACTGCCAGTCATTTTAGCATTCTACCCTCGTCGGAATGCGGCCACTTCGAGCCGGGAATCGAACCCGCGACTTTATGCTCAACAGCGCAGCGCCATGGCCACTGAGCCACTAAGTAGCATATGTTGCCCGCGTGTGTGTTATTGGTAAGCATCACCGTGTTCAGAATGCAGGGGGCTTCACAGGGCCGAGCTCGCTCTGCAGGCTGCCACTGACGCAGTGTGTCTCCTACGGCAGCCGCTGTTGAAGTGTAGCAGCAGCAACTGCAGAAGCGAAGTGACCACTCGTAATGAGGCCGGAAGAAGTGCCGGCCGTTTAACGAGGAAGAAAAAAAAAGAGAGGCATAGAGCGTCCCTTCCCCTCCCCCCCCCCTCTCTCTCTCTGGCGCGTTCCTTCGGTGATACTTCCGGCACCGCTTTTGGGCCGAGCCGGGTGGCACACACGCCTGGTCCACTTCCGCCATCCGGTCGTCCCCTTACAAAAATTTTTATAGAAAGTCAATAGACAGTCCATAGACATTTGTCTATGAAGTCTATAGACTGTCTGTAGACATTTCTTTAGACTGGTCTATAGACAGTCTATAGATTTATGGCCGCACACTTTTTATAGACTGGTCTATAAAAAGTCTGAGTTTATAGGCTAGTCTATAGACAGTCTATAGACTTATGGCCGCACACTTTTTATAGACTAGTCTATAAAAAGTCTGAGTCTATAGACTGTCTATACACTGTCTATAGACTGTCTGTAGACTTATGGCCATACACTTTTTATAGACTAGTCTATAAAAAGTCTGAGTCTATAGATTGTCTATAGACTTTCGATAGACTTATGGCCATACACTTTTTATAGACTAGTCTATAAGAAGTCTGAGTCTATAGACTGTCTATAGAACGTCTATAGACTTATGGCCATACACTTTTTATGGACTAGTCTATAAAAAGTCTGAGTCTAGAATGTCTATGGATTAATTAAAATTCATGTTTGTAGACAGTTGTCTGCATAATGTCTATGGGCAAGTGTATAGGCTTACAGTTCTACTTTTGTAGACTGTAGTCTGTGGAATGTCTACAGACAAATGTATATATACTACCCAGGAAATGGAGCGTGTTCACTGACTCCAAGGCTGCTCTTCATTGTTTGGTTTCTGCCCTACGCCGAGGACCCCACGAACAACTAGTTATGGAAATCAGACTGCTGCTTCACCACCTCGTCGAGCAAGGGCACGACATCACGTTGCAGTGGATTCCAAGCCACTGTGGCATAATGGGCAATGAACTTGCCGACGCAGCAGCACGATCTGCACACGAGGAGGGCTTACAAGACTCCATTCCATTCTCAAGTACAGACGCTGCAACGAAAATTCGTGTGCTTGCAAATGAAGCCATCAAAACTTTATGGAACACACCCAGCTTAAAGCATACACGTCTACACCGACTGGACCCATCCCTTCGACTTCGACCCCCGCCTGGACTCTCTCGACTCGAAACAGCAGTACTTTGCCGACTGTGGCTTGGTGTCGCCTATACAAGATCCTTCGCCTTCCGAGTCGGTATGGATGACAGCGCGGCTTGCAGACACTGCGGCGGTGAAGAGACTATCGAACACGTGCTTTGTCACTGTCCTCGATACAGCGCGCACCGGCTGTCACTAGCGACCGCGTTGGCGCGCCTTGACGACAGGCCACTTTCAGAACAGTCAGTTTTGGAATGCCGACGTGAACTGTCGTCGCAGCAAAAGTCGGTCAAGGCTCTGTTGACTTTTCTACGTGACAGTGGCCTATTAGAAAGACTCTAATGACCCCATTTCTTCCCTTCTCATATTTTTTTTTCTCATGCTTTCATTTTTGTCACGCTCTTTCCGTCTTTATTTCCCCTTTCCCTTCCCCTAGTGCAGGGTAGCAAACCGGACGTTTTAAGTCTGGTTAACCTCCCTGCCTTCCTTTCATTTGCATCTCTCTCTCTCTATAGACTTCAGTCTACAAAAACAGAACTTTATAATCCAATACACTTTTTTCTATGACATTCTGCATACACTTGCCAACAAACATGCATTTTCATTAATTTATAGACACTCTATAGACACAGACATTTTATAGACAAGTCTACAAAGAGTGTATAAGGCCATAACTCCATAGCGGCTATCTACAAGTTAGCTTCCATTTTTCATTACATGCGGTAGCAAAACGTTTTGAATGTATTTCATTTCATTTTATAGATATGAAATGCATGGAATGCAGATATTATGCATGTGCACCTGTTCCTTTTCATCTGCACTTATGCATTACCGTTAGTAGATTAATAAAGCTCCTGAACCAGCTGTACTTTCATATATGTGGCATAAACAGAAAGAACTTATATAGTGCTGAATCACGCAGTGCAAAAAATAAAACAAATGCACCGGCAATGCATTAACCGTTTTTATTGCTCGATATAATACATGAATTCCTTAAATTCTTGTCTTATGCTATTATGGAAACAGATTAAATATTTACACTACTCCTTGGCAAGCATGGTCGCCAGGCTGGCCTTGACCTTTGTGTCATTAGTCCCAAAGGTGCTGCAGGTGTATGCTGCAAATAAGTACATGCAGCAATATGAGGCAAAAATAACAGATGTGTATTCTTTGTATGTTCATTAAGCAGCTGAATATATTTACTCAAACCATCTAAGTCAATACTTAATGCGGTTTAACTATGACTAATGGCTGCTTGTCAATACAATTCAGTACCTTTATGCAATGTTCTATTGCATGGTATGGTGAACAACTAAACAGTCACAACTGCTGCTCGTGTCAGCAACAGTATGTTCCCTTTTATGACAAGTTCATATATGATGCATTAATGTACTTATCCCAAATGGTCCCTATATTTATTGCGGAAACGTTACCCAGTTGGGCTGTCTGTACAGTTTTTTTGGCTGGTAGTTAAGTATGCCCGTGCAGAGGGATGTTTTCAGAAGACGTGACTGGAATATTTCCAGTATCATGCCTAAGATTGTAATTTATTTTGCTTAGTACACATTGAAATGTATTTCTCATACTTTTAAATGAATGGGTCATTGGCCATAACTTCAACAGATGGCAGATGGGTTGATTGTATTGATATGGTACCTTAATTTCTTGCAGGTAATGAGGCCTCTTGGGCATGCTAACAGGTTTCCAAGTTAGGTATACCACATGAGCACCCGAAATACCACACGAGCACTTTGTGTCATGGCACGACAGATATGCACCTCCTAGGAAACAGAACTGATAGTATAGTTCGAATGAATTCTATCACAGTAAATTATTTAAGGTGTTTTGAAAGATGAAAATTTTTTCTAGGCTATCGAGGTTCAGGACGTTTAGTTAACGCAAAAAAAACATATTGAGTAAGAAATGCCTTGTCAGTCTGCTTGACTTTCTGTTTTTTTTTCAATAAATAGAACCAATTTCCCTCAATTTTTATGGAGTGAAACGTTTTAAAAATATATTTAACACAGAGACTCTCTGGAAACTTTGACATGTAACAAGACAGCATACCTACGTGGCCAATTTAAAGTTTCCCGATCTTTTTCCAAGCCTTTCCTGGCTGTTTTCATGAAAATTTTCTGGCAATCTATGACGCCTGCAGCTTAAGTGCAATAAAAAATACTATGGTTTAATGCTTACCAAGTAGTGCCAGTCCATAATATTTAGATAAAACGAATAACACGTCAGTCACTTAACATGTAGTATTAGATGCAACTGACTTGAATCCCTTGTTTAATAAAGCTGACAAGGGCTTCGGCAAGTTCGTAATTGATGGCCACACGAGTACAGCACGGAAGACACAGAGACACGCGTAAAACAAATGCAACAATGTGAGGGAAAACTATACAATGAGTTATTTTTACGGTTCAATAGTAGTTTTCTATATAATTTGCTCTCACCACTTATGCCTCTAGTTAACTTTGTTTACCTATGACTAAAGACTACATGGCAATATTAATCAGTACCATTATGATGTTTCGTTATATTACAGTATGATAAGCAGTTAGACAACCATAATGGTCGCCGGTGTTAGCAACGGTACGTTTCGTTTCAAGACAGGTTCATGTGACACACAGTGTACTTATAAAAATAAAAGAAATGTGAGAATCCCAAACGATTCCTATAATAATAATTGTTGAAACAAAGATACCCTGCTGGACTGTGCACATTTTTCAGGTGTTAATGCAATGTGCCCGTGCCGATCGAACATGCTCAGCATACTGACTGCAGTTTTGAACAATCACGTTAACATTTGCAATTTATTTCCGCTTAGAACAGTCTGCATTGTCTCTTTTCTCATACTTCGAGATGAATACATTTGCCACACTTTCAGTACAATGCACATGAATGGGGGCGTACTGATCAGGTTACTTATCAACAAAAACATGTTACGATCTCTTAGGTGTGTTAATAAGGGTAGAACAAATGCAATGTCCACTGAATTATTTGAATAATCTGCGTTATCTACTAAGAAAAGACCACCAAATTGAAAATCTGGCTCTTTTTTCTTTTGTACAGCGCATATAGTATGCAGTCTGTCCAAGACGACGGCACTACATGCAACAGTAATGAACACCGGAACACTTATTGCGCACGACAAGGGCTTCATACCGTGCACGACTGGCACAATGCGAATCTGCGCCAGCAGCTGCCTAGAGTTTAAGAGCACGTAAACTGCATAACCCCGAAGCATCGAAAGGCGCTTAACGCTTTTCATATAGCTCGAAAGATAACTTCTGCTGCTAAACTGTTTAAAAAAAGAGACAAAAAACAAATCTTCCAACTACCGTCAAACGCAATGCCTTCAGTCTGAAACGTGTAAAGGTGCTTCCCGGAGCGACTAATTTATTGTGCTCCAATTTTTTCGGCTAAGTTGCGAAGCTGCGAGTGACTGAGCTTATCGCAGGTTTCATGCTCCAAAAGCGTTTGTGGTTGCATATAAATAGATTGGGTGAATCTAGAGATTTTCGCTTGACATTTCTTCAAGTCTCGTGTTTTGCTTGCGGTAACTTCCCAAAATTATTTAGATTGGTTGCCAGAAACCTTAAAAATACTGCTACCTTCAAAAATGCGAAAACGGCAGTGCACACACTGCTGATGCATGCCCCGCAAACACGGCCTTTCATCCGAGTACGTTAGCAGTTATTTAACTATACGTGTCTGTCAGAACATTCTGGATGCTAACACAATTTCGAGATATATACGTAAAGCGTGTCACGAGAATTTCACTACACATGCGGCGCAGCATTCATCGCGGCCGGATCAAGCGCCACGAAATGAGATCTACCACACTGGCTGCCCAACATACACAATCCGCTTAGTGGTAGCTCAATATCAAGTTAAAACATGGTGTAGCTTCCTTCTTCACGCACCTAAACTATTATGCGAAAATCAACAAGCCCGAGCGATCGCTCGCCGTAAAACATTCCGTATAGTAGAAGCGAGAACAAGAGCGCGTTATGAAACCATGCCAACGACAAACCGACACTATACCCGAGTCGCCTGCGATACATGCAGCCGCTTCGCGCTACGAAATGCGCTCACATAATCATGAGCTATTGACGCAAAACATCTTTGCTAAAGCTTACCGTTCAGTGTAGTTGACGTGTGATGCCACAAAGATGACACGCATACACACACACCAACGTTGAGGCGAACACCGCACACCGGTACAACCGTATACGTGCCTGGCGCACTCGTTGAGATGGCGCACCGCCGCGCATGCGCAAGATCTCCGCGCATGCGCAGGAGCTCCGCGCGCGAGAGCGCGCGCGCTCGGAGGAGTGTGAGCGCCTTTTCCTCCTTCATTTTTTTTTTTCGCTCTCTCTCTGCGCGCCATGCGCGCCGGAACGGGTGGCTTATTCATCTTTATCACCATTATTCATCTTTTTTCGTGGACGAAGGAAATGCGCTGGCAGGTTGTATGACAAACGCTGTGGGCTATCGTATGAGACTGGAACGCTAACTTGAATGCGCTGTTTGTAAAAGCCATTACAGGGCCCTTCAAAGGTTTCAGACGCATTATTGCCAGCGTCGATTAGTAATACAGCGTACTTGTAGCATATCTTCCAGCGTACCACCAAATGTGATGCCCGCACGAATGTTAGTGCTAATTTTCTGTTCCGGTTATAGGTCAAAGCAATCAGTACAGCATTGAGGTACTCATATGCGTGGCTGCCCAGGCATACCGCCGGCGAAATACTGGGTGGGCTCTGATAATTTGGCACCTATTTTAAGTGAATGAGAAACTTTGATGGGTTTATAGTGCAGGATATCTGTCAACAAAAAACCGCCCTATGTTAGTGACGCAGCCGAGGTATGAAGAAAATGTGAAAAGTATCCGAGAATCGGACGACACACAACGCGAACACCACATTCGCGACATCGGTTCATCGCACATTCACAAAGTCCGCGTTGTCAGCTACAAACATTACGAGTGTCCTTGCTGTTAGCTCGATGCCTGTTTGGAATCCACTTGTAGCTGAAGCTGGCGTTCATAACAACTATTATAACAATTGGATCGGCGTTTTGCTTTCTTTATTCTACTACCGCAAAAGTGATGCGACAACTGTGAAGACTGTCTTGGGATTGCCGAGACCGACTACGTAGATCATATCATGTGGTCAACAAATGCGGAGGTATACACTATGTGTATACTAATGTCTACAAATAGGCTCTACAGCAATCTCAGCAGTACACAACTTCAGTGGCTTATATCAAACGCAGCTACGTATTATCCACCGGTACCTGCGCTTGGTTACAGCGTACACGGGTTGGGCCCAGATTAACGATGTTTGTCTATTGTTAATCTATAGACATGCAATACCACGACAACTCAGAGGCAGACCAGGTGGTGAATTCACCACCTGGTCTGCCGGCTTTCGCGACTTATTCACCACCTTTGCCACATCATCACTATCTGACCTTCACCAGCTGGTCTCGCGAAGTGTACGTCCGGGAAGCAGCCAGGATTAGGGCCTTCGGGTGCCTGGAAGACCTTTGTGACTCGGACGTTGCCTGTTCCGCCGCGATCCTCGTTCGGTGCAACTGCAGCGAATGACGACTAGCAGTCTGCACGGTTTGCCCGCCGCGCCGGGGTTGCACGCGGTGCCGGTCGCGCATGAACCAGTGCCATATCATCGCCTTCGCAGAGGGCGGGGAGTATGGGAACTCGGCATTACATATTATCGACTTTCTTATATAGACATTCAATACACCAGGAGAGAAAAAGAAATAGAAACCTTAGCCGACTATTATTATTAACTGTATAATATAGAGAGTCTATAGACAGAGCATGGACAAAAATAAATAGAGACTGTATCTGCTTTCGTCTATAGGTAGTCCATATAGAGGGGAAGCAGACAAAAAAGAAACAAACACCTTATCGACTTTTTTCTATAGACCGTCCATAATCTACGAGTGGACGAAAACAAATGGAAACCTTATCGACTTTCGTCTTTAGAAAGTCTGTAGACAAAGTATGGACAAAAATAGATAGAGACCGTATCCACTTTCGTCTATAGGTAGTCCATAGAGGGGAAGGATTAAAAAAAAACACCTTATCGACTTTTTTCTATAGACTGTCTATAGACTGCGAGTAGACAAAAAGAAATAGAAACCTTATCGACTTTCGTCTATAGAAAGTCTATAGACAAAGTATAGCCGCCGTGGTTGCTCAGTGGCTATGGTGTTAGGCTGCTGAGCACGAGGTCGCGGGATCGAATCCCGGCCACGGCGGCCGCATTTCGATGGGGGCGAAATGCGAAAACACCGGTGTACTTAGATTTAGGTGCACGTTAAAGAACCCCAGGTGGTCGAAATTTCCGGAATCCTCCACTACGGCGTGCCTCATAATCAGAAAGTGGTTTTGGCACGTAAAACCCCATAATTTAATTTAATTTTATAGACAAAGTATGGACAAAAATAGATAGAGACCGTAATCCACTTTTGTCTATAGGTAGTCCATAGAGGGGAAGGATACAATAAAGAAACAAACTCCTTATCGACTTTTTTCTATAAACTGTCTATAGACTGCGAGTAGACAAAAGAAATAGAAACCTTATCGACTTTCGTCTATAGAAAGTCTATAGACAAAGTATGGACAAAAATAGATAGAAGCTGTATCGACTTTCGTCTATAGGTAGTCCATAGAGGGGAAGTAGGCAAAAAAGAGCAAACACCTTATCGACTTTTTTCTATAGACCGTCTATAGACTGCGTATAGACAAAAAGAAATAGAAACTTTATCGACTTTCGTCTATAGACAGTCTACAGACTTTGTATCAACAAAAGTCCAAATCTATAGAAAGGAAAGGTCGTCTATAAGAAGTCTATAGACTTTCTATAGACAGTCTAAAGTCATTTTTGTAAGGGTCGTCGACGACGTCGTAACTTTGCCGCCGCGGGCGCGCACTTCCAGAGCGTCCGCATACAAGCGCCGCCTTCGTGTGGCCGCGGGCAACGCGCTGGCCCGCTATGTGGCGCATACCGGTTAGGAAAAGAGGAGAGAGAGAGAGAAAAGAAAGAAGCCAGCTGGCTATAAAACGCACAATGAGCAGAGGCCGTTTTGTCCCCCAACTTTTGTTTTCGAGCGCGCTTTCACGCTGGTGACTTGTTTGTGATCGCTGTCTCGACAGCGTTCTCGACGCTATTATAAAGAGCTACTGCAATGCGCTTCTTTTCATATTTCTCCTAGAGCCCGAGGGAAATACCAATACCCGACAGTGCGTCATAAGAACAAGTTCGTTTTTTTTTTTTTCTGTACACACGTTATGTAAAGTAGAGGTAGGTTTAACTGGAGAAGTTAAGGGGTTCGAAACAACGTCACGTCACCTCCGGTTACTATGTTTTACGTTTCAGGAAAGGAGAAAGAAAAGGAGACAGCTTCAATAACACGGGGAAAAGTAGTACCTTAACTTCACCGTGTAATTACGTTAACTGCATGCTGCATGGTGTAGCTTCTGAGGTGTCCGGAAATACGTAATGCGTGTTCACTGGCAGAATCACCACATTTATGTTCAGTGCAATCAAGGCGACAGCCTTTATGAGAGAACACAAACGGGCAAGCTAGTTGCGTAAAATTCACTATCCTGTTATTAACAACAGCATGCAGTATTTCGGAAAAGGAGCTAAAGGCACATCGGTTTCTTGGTCGGTGTATTTATGGCCTTATTTACAATCAAACTCCTTATCGCGGAAAGAATGGCCGAGACCGAGCAGAAACAACATACGCACAAGCGCTAACTTCCAACTAAAGCTTCATTTCTGATAACGTGCTATTTATACGTAAAAAGCCATGGGCAGGAACCATATTACAATTGTGCAAAGGGTGAAAAACAAGAAAAGAAACATAATGTGGCTCCTGCACATGACTTTTTGTGTATAAATGGCACGTTAATTATCAGGAATAAAGCTTTAGTTGGAAGTTAGCGCTTGTGTGTATGTCGTTTCCCCTCGGTGTGGTCCATTGGTTCAGTGCTACAGGGGCTTGATCACGGAGTACCAACTGGGCCGATCTCTGACATTGCTAAGTTACTCATGCACGCGCCAAGACTTCGACGCTATCTTCTAGGCTCAATATAGTGCGCGCAGGGAAACGCTGCTCGTCAACTATAAAGTGACGTTTCTGATTCAGTAACGCAGCATGACGAATCCTGAATTATAATTTCGAAATTCGGGGGCTCTCAGCAGCACATATGCCATGGCAGTGGAACGGAAAGACGTTTTCCAAGCAATTAATTGTCGAAGTATAGCTGCACGGGGACCTTGCTAAAATACCAATGACTTCATCAATTCGGGGGAGGGGCCGGGCCTGTATTATGATGAAGTTTCAGAAGCAACGTTTAGTGGAGACACGCTCGTCAACACGAAGGTGGATCTCGCGCCTCGTTCGAGACATACAAATCAAATACGTGCCGCGCATATAGCGTGAAATTCAAAAGATCAGGAAGTAAAGAAGGCTCATTCAAGGGGAAAGGTTCAAATACAGCACGGCCCGCGCGGACTTAAGTGCAGAAAGCGTATTTGGCACTAGCGACGTCCGACGGCGTCGCAAGTCGTAGCGTCGAATGTAAAGGCGTCACGCATGATGAGAAAACAGTGACCCACGATTGCTTGAGATAACCAATGCGCGAGGCCTGCGACTACTAAGATGGAAAGAAACAGAAATACAGAAAAATAAATAAACAGCGCGCGTTCTGTCATGTAGTTATTTCTTGTCCCGTTGCGTCAACATCACGCTTTAAAGGAACAGTTGGCCGTTTATTGCGTAAGGCAGATAACCGGCAATCTATTAGAGTTTCGGAATGGATGCCAAGGTAAGAGAAGCGTCGTCGAGGACGGTAGAGAATTAGATGTTGTGATGAAATTATGTTTTTTGCAGGCATATAAGATGGTGCCAGCTGGCGCAAGACAGCGTAATTGAAGACCGCTGGGAGAGGCCTCCGTCCTGCAGTGGACACAAAAGATGCCGTTGCTGTTGTCGTCGTCGTCGTCGTCGTCGTCGTCGTCGTCGTCGTCGTTGTTGTTGTTGTTGTTGTTGTTGTTGTTGTTGTTGTTGTTGTTGTCGTCGTCGTCGTCGTCGTCGTCGTCGTCGTCGTTGTTGTCGTTGTTGTTGTCGTCGTTGTTGTTGTTCTTGTTAAACGAATCAAACGCCAACTGTTTACTACGGGTAGTAAACCAACCGCGTAACAACCGACTGTGTTCTCCATCTCCGGTCTTCGAAAACAAGGTCTCATTGATTAACCATGCGCTACTGAACGAGCCTGTTCTCGCAAGATCACCGTAGCTGTGCTCAGTCAGTACTGCTCGACAGTGCGACTACCTGGGGAACGCCGAGTGTTGACAACTCGATCCCCTTTTTGCCGCTAAACAGCAACGCGTCCGCCCCGACTGGAATGAATTCGTCCGCTCTCCTTTGTGGTGTTTTATAGCATCTTACGTTTTTGCTCACTTTAGAAGTCTCTCGACGAGCCTTTCCGCTTGACCCTACAATCCTACTCTATCAATCCCTCCAAATGTGACCATTGCCTAGCGTTCTGCCCTGAGAAACGAGCGCCGTAAATCCGGAAGCAGGAATAGGTTGCGCAATTACGGAAAAGTCGCATGTTCACTTTCCAAAACGAAATAATTTGTAATTTTCTGTTCGCTAAAGACCGGCTCTGTTCGTACTACGCTTGGCGGCGCATCGAACCACCAGTGCACGTTTCCCAGCAGCAGCAACCGCACGCTGCTGCGCCATCGTCGACCGGGGAACCCGGCCCCTGCTGCTACTGCTGCTGAACCTTCAAACTTCGACGCGCGCAATTTAAAAAAAAGAAAGAAGAAAAATCAGCCAGAATGAAACACCGCGGAAGAAAAAAAAAGGCGGAAATGCAAAGTAAAAGAGAGCAAAAGAAGGAGTGCAAGGGAATCCGCGAGCTTCTTGCAAATCCACCCCCCGACGTCAGGGTGAGAGACACGCTACTAGGGGATGCGGGGGAGCAGGGGGAGGGCGCATTCCAGAGAGCCACCACCAGGGGCCCCCCAATCAAGACATGGCGGATGCAGGGCCCCGCGGCAGACAGAACCAGTTTCTGCGCCACGCTTGCTTCGGGAGGCGGGTCCCAAACAAAAACACGCGGTTCAGGAGCCGGCCGGGAAGGCCGACGCACGGTGGTCATGGGGGCGGCGGCAGCGTTTCCAGGGGTCCGGTGCGGCGCGTAAATGCGTGCACGTGTACGCCTCCCGGCTGCTGCATCCCTCGGGGGGGGGGGGGGGGGCGATTCGGTGGTGGAACTAGTTCTTCGAGGCAAAGCATGCGCAGTCGCAAGTGGTGAACGGCTGCGCAAGCTCGCGCTTTTTCCGGAGGCTGTTGTTGTTGTTGTTGTTGTTGTTGTTGTCGTTGTCGTTGTTGTTGTCGTTGTTGTTGTCGTTGTCGTTGTTGTTGTCGTTGTCGTCGTCGTCGTCCCCGCAAATTCAGTAATCAGAAAACAATGGAAACTACGCTGTGGGACAAGCCATCAACTTGGAGGTAGCAGATAACCAAAGAAATATATAAGCATTAAGGGATACTCAGTTACTCAGAGGCGATAAGACAAGATAAAAGAAGGCGATAAGAAGATAACAGTAGGTGGGTATCCTTCTTTGGCCTTAAGTAAATCGCCAGAGTAAACTGCAGACGAAATTGCAGTGACACTTCGTTCGGAATCTACACAAAAGAAAACCCCCTATCTCTGACGATCCCAAGTCTTTAATTGCACTTCTGCTTCGGCAGTGAACGGTTGTATAACGATGCTGCACCCCGGTGAGATGGCGTTCCGTCGAGCTCTCAACTACCTGTGCTTCATTGCATTGTAGTCGTTCATCTTAATTTGTTGTCCCTTTTTCTTTTTTTTTTCGATTTCAGAAACTGCGAAGCGCACCGGGAAACAAAACGCGCACAACAGAAGAAACATCCCTTTGCTTCTTTCTTTCGTCTTCGCGTCGACGTAGTTTGCATTCTTACTTCGGTATACGCGGAAATCCGTTGTTACTGCCGATGGCTCGCCCTTGAGGCTTAGTTCCTTTCTTCTGTCTGCTCCTGGAAATTTGTGCATCTTCGTGGAATGCGTGCAACCACACACTAAGAAGAAGAAGAAAAAAGTGCCTAGGGGAACGTTTTAAAGAAAGAAGAACGGCAGATCACCGGCCTAATCCAACGCCAGCGAAGGTCGCGAAGCGTCCGCCCGTCACAGTTCACTTAGCATCAAGCTGTAGTGTGCAAGGGGGTGTTCTAGCTAGATTTCCTTTGTACGAGAGTTCGCCTGTACGTTTCGCTTCGGTTGCGACGAGAGGTCGGGGAGAAAGTGGCGATAGTTATCGAGAATAGTCGCGTTGCCTGCGTTTGTAAGTTTTACGTAACCTCCTCACAGAAAAAAAAAGAGTTGCTGCAATTCAGCCATGGTTGAATTGGAAGCTTGAAACAAGCCGTAAACATGATCATACAGCGGCGGTTCGTGTGCAGGACGGTTCAATCTTAAACAAAATGACTTACGGGTAGTCAAGCACATGAATTTGCAGCATACGTTTATCCAATTTTCGTGGAAATACATTTCTGCTGGCCTTCGTGCCACATCGTAGCTGTAATCATAGCGAAATACTAATTGAATGTCCCCCCAGAGAGCGAACCACACTGTACAACAGCTTCACAGATGTCGTAACCTGATTCGCTTTTATGCATTCCATCGCACCGCATTACTTGTTCTAATGCCTGTATCCACTGTATACGTCACTTCAATCTGTATTAGACTTCCTTCTAGTCATTCATGGTGTTTTTGATGATATATATAGTGACTTGATAACTTAGACACAGCATGGCCTTCAAGTTCGCTTTTTCTCACGTTTCAGCTCCATATCCTATAGTGCTGACAGAAAGGGGCGGTTGCTTTTTCTTCACAGGGATATCGGCAAGCTGCTGCTTATGACTTGTGAGAGCCTTCCAAATGCTGTATTCTTCATAAAAGCTCGCGCCCACGCCGTTTTAGTGGGGAAATATCGGCGCGCGACTAAATCCGAACGGTATTACATTAACGAACATCTCCCCATACCGCTTGTCTGCGGTTATTAAACAACAATAAATGACATATTAAATAGCTGCCACAGTAAAGGGCGGTGCAGGCGGGTATCAGAAAATAAGGAAACAACGTGACACGTATAATCACGCTGACACTTTCAATCACGTATAGTTTCGTTTTCAGCCAGTTCGAGCACGTACACAAGGACGTGCTGGGTTCGCGTAAGCGCTCTTTGAATTGCCGAAAAAACGATGGTTGCATAAACATTTAATTAAACTATGATTTGACGTAAATCCGAGACATGAATTCGTAAATAGACTGACGTCTCTCTCCGCGTCATGGTCTCGTGCGTCGTTCGCACAATCACATGAAAATCACACTGTAAATATATGCACTGTTCTTGCATTAGACGTATTAATTTTTGTTCTGAAACAATGATTTGTGTCAATTATTCGCGTGATTTTTTTGTACGTCTGCAGTGCATCTATAGTTTCTTATTTCAATATTACATTATACCGATATCCCAAACAGGCTACTCGGACAAGAATAACGAAAAAAAAATCGATAAAGATAACAATTTCAACGCGCCTAGACACAACGCAATCACAAGACGCAAGCACAAAGAATATAGCATCACTATACGGGAATCAGCACCGTCAGCTTAGCCCACTGCCTGACACAGTCGTACATCACACAAGAGGGGTGGAGCACACACAGGACCTTCCATGTATACATACATATGCAGCATCCATATATTTTAGACATTTTATGCCGCATCTCTCTGTGGCGACATTTCGAGCTTTGAGGACTTATTGCAACGTCAGTTTATAATGCGTTTCTTTTACCTTCGTGACGTTGCGGTACACGTGATACGTTTCTCGGGCGAGAAGGCGTCAACATCTCCTTACTTATTCCTGTCAGATAAAGAGAGGGAGAGAATAGGAAAACGCGCACGCGCTTGAACTCATTCCACGAGTCCAGGCGGGTAAGGCATAGACATCAGAAATGGCGGGTGTCGTTTCGCTGACGTTCACGGTGCGTGGCATCCGCGCCTCATGTGTGCTGGTGGGTGTCTGCGTGTGCGCTCCGGCGAATTCCGTTTCTCGCGCAGGAACGCAAGCAGGCAGGCTTGAGACGAGGAGCGAATGAATATGGAGATTTCAGAAGAGCGTCAAGCCGTGAACGCATCTCTATCTCTCTGACGCGTGTCAGTCGCCGCAGATGTTCCCGGACGTGCAAACGGTGACGGGCGCCTGAGTACGTCCGTCACAGGTGAGGCTGCCGAGCGCGTCTTCGAGCGCGCGCAGTCCGCAAAAACCGGCGAAAATGTCGAAACAAAGAACAAAAATTATAAATGAAAAGGAGGAAACGCTCCGTGGAAAAAAATTTTATCAAGCGTCTCGAGCGTAGTGCGCCCACGCGCATTCAAACACGTGATACACACGGGCGCGCCTTTTCGCCCCCCCCCCCAGAAAAAAATATATAAAATAAAAACTAAATAAAACATAGATAAACATGCAAAAGCACGCACGAACATACTGCGTCGTTGTTTTACATTACGTAGGCGTCCCTGTTCACCGGATTATCGCTGTTATCAAGTTATCGCTAGGCCCGCAAGACCCCCGTACCCACAATATTCAGAACTCCTTGAGCGTTGTCGAGGAGCCGTGCCTGAACAGATAGAGCGCGGCCGCGAATAATGCTGTATACACTCTGGAATGACCGCTAGCACCAGCGATTTTTCTGGAATGTAAAGCGAGAGGTGTATTAATAGCGGGCTAACTCAATCCGTGGAATTAGATTCGAAAACCGAACGACTGCGCTGGCCACTATGGCTTCGATTGAAGTGTTTTCCGTATTCCTGGGCACAAGCTCACAAAATAGACAGACCTTTACTCACAACTTTAGCAATGTTTGGTTCTTCGCCGCCATACATCTTGATAATATACACACGTACGAGGTGTGTCCCAAAGGTTAGTGCAGTACGGTTTTTCTTTTTCTTCTATAATTTCACACCATTCAGATTCATCGAAATGGTCACCTCAAAATACTCCCCATTAGATACACAACACTGGTTTTAAGACTTCTTCCATTGCTGGAAACACCCCTGGAAATTTTCTTCTGTTGATGAGCGCTTCAGCACACGATTTCTGGCAAATTAATGAGACTTCATTAGTACTCGGCTTCAACTTTTCACTTGGCACAAGCCTCCTAATGTGAATAAGTATAATGAGCGAGGTCGTTAATTAGCTCATGACCGCATGCACCGCAATTTGTCTTGAAAGTAATGGCCACCTTCAAGAAATCCCGCCGATGTGGCATAATTCCGTTATCGACCACAGAAGATAATTTTTCTACTGAGAAAGCTGACCTGGTATATCGAAAGTATGCGTAGATTAGGTGGCAAACAACACTCGACGACTATCTAGCTTCAATCAAGAGGAACTTTTGCGGCCTCAGCTAGGGCGTGTAACGTACGAAGGCGGTAACCGATCACCTGTAGGAATTAAGCACTTGATAAACGGGCATGGAGATATACCCACCATACCACGTGATAAAGTTAGAGAAGATCACGGTAGAGTCCATCTCACGATGAAAGTCGACGTTAATGCGGTTAGCAACGAAACAGTGCAGCGACACACAGTACTGCACACCGCAGAGATGCGTCACGTATGAGACGTATACACCGTCGGGCTCTTCCCGCGCGCTCCCCTCTGTACACGCAGCGGCATCTAGCGGCGCCGCCGCGAAGTGTGCGCGTGGCGCGAGTGCGAATATATGTATTCAGGCAAGATTTTCTGCATATATATGACGCGGCTTCGATTCCTCCCAGCATCGGATAAATATTAAATGTTTTTTTCATTGAATAGCGGCACATGCAAAGTGGTATGTACCCAGTAACCAAGATGACGTCAGAGAGGCTCATCAAAGAGGGGCACATACACAGTGATCCAAGTTCGTCCGACGGTTGGCTTCGAACCCAGTTCCCTTAGCACAGCAGCCCATGGTCTACCCATTAGATACCGGAATACCTAGTGACCAAATTTGGCCAGAAAAAGGCTTAGAGACATAGACAGACGTGACAGAAAGCGGAAAGCGCGTGAGTGTCTAAAGAATGCCGATCGCATTAATACAGCGCTGTAAGATAAGCAGGACAAACGCATCACACAACGATGTTCTGAAGACTGCTAAGCTGGCCTTACCGCAAAACACAATTGCCAAGGATACGGCTCAAGAAAGCACACACTTAAAGCACTTGTCTTTGTAGCTCGCTGACTGGTGATGCTTTAAGCGAGGTTGGTAGCGATGCACAAAATAGGAACGCGCGAGATGCACGGTAATATTAATTTTAACGATGTGCTCGTATGAGCCTCTTTATTCTGAGCTTTCATGCACGTCGGGGAAAGCAGCTTAACGGTCTATTGGATATTTTTTGGAAAGGCCTTCGTACTTCATAATTAGGGTAGCGACACCACCGACGACTACCATAATTCGCTCAAAGAATTTTTAACGCAGGACGGGCCAGCGTGTGTTTACCTTGCGCTCTTAAGTCACACAAGTACTTCACACAAAGTTCAAAACCGGAAGCACCCATATCTTTCGATCAATACCTCCTCGATACCTCTTGTCACAAACGAATGCCCCTACAACGCGTGAATTTTTCCCCAGCAAGCTTTTGTTTAACGCACTAAATGTCACGCTGCTACATCGCGGATTTACCGGCAATATAGCAACGCTGAGCCGTGGCTCATTGGCTATGGCGTTGTACTGCTGAGCACGAAGTCGACTGGGGCCGCAATCCGATGGAGGCGAAATGTATAAACGCTCATGCACTCGGACTTGCGGTGCACGGTTAAAAAAAAAAAAAGCCAAGGTGAGCAAAATGAATCTAGAGTCCCCCAACTTGGGTGCCTCCCTGCGTTGCTCTTGTAGACGCGCTTTTAGAGACTGTTCCGAATTCCCTGGCATTTCCTATCGCACTTCCGCACCACGTGGCGTGAACTGTTTTGAAGAAAAGACTGTGTAATGGCACACTCGCAAGAACTCAAGCTCACCGTGAAGAGTGATTGTGTTACTGCTTATCGCAAAATTTATTCATTCGCTTGCGTCAGTGTTTGCGCTCCATCGAAACGAGACCGTGAATATTTAGCCAGCCTTAGCTAACCTTTACGCAATCAGGATGAGAGTCCTCTTACTTCTGGCAACCTTGGGAGGCAAGCTTAGCCTGCAGTGAAAGAGCCTGCGCGGAACTAGCCACCATAGTGGAGCTAAGTTGGAGAGGAAGAGTTCCACGAGGCCCTCTGGAGCCGCAACGACGCAGCGTTCGCGTTCAACGGTCCACATATCGATGGATCGGCTCACACGAACTCGTCCTTCTCACGTCGCTTCCCTCATACTTTGAATGTTGGTCGCCGACTCTGTCGTTGAAGCGCGAAGCTTAGTCAGCGAAATGCCTCGTCCGCTCGTCTATTTTCGACTCGGTCTGCGTCCGCTTCTCGCAAATTCGCTCAGTCTATTGGACCCCCTGCTCTGTGTCTGGAGTAAACAAGGAAGTCGCCGTATTTGAATAACGCGAAATGAACAAAGCGAAATGTATGCGCAAGCGTAAACAGCTACACGCGTATACAAGCGGGTGGCGGAGGTCAGGTTTGCACCGATAAGGCAGGACCCCCCCTCCCCCGCACCCCCCCCCCCGAAAAAAAAAATCGAAATAAATATCTTTTGGCATCCAGCGGTCTTCGATGCAGCTTTCACCATCAGGCGCTGCACGGTAAGGTCAAGAGGTCACGTCTATACTGAGAGTTAGCGTTCCACGGGGACGAGAAACCATCGCTCGCTGCTTGGTCGCTCGCTTGAAAGCCGAGACACACACACACCCCACCCAGCCAGCCGCCCGGGCGCCCGTACAAACGGCGATCGTAACCCCAATCCCCAGTGAACTACCCCCCAAAGGCCGAAGCTGGGCTGAAGAGGCAGCGGGGTATACCGCAATACCGCGATTATAACACGTTTTGACAGAGCGCGGAACCCCGAAAGCCACCATCACGATAAAAAACGAGAAAAGGACCGCTGGGAAATTGGGTAGCGCTACAGATTTGAATGAAGAGAGTTAAAGATTTATTTATTTATTTATTTATTTATTTATTTATTTATTTATTTACTTATAGTACGTTCAAGGCCATACCACATTAAAGACGGGAGTAATTACAAAGCAATAGAAAAACAAACAAGTACACTGAGTTTTAGTAACATTAAAATTTATTTACATTCTTATATTTATTATTCGATTTATTTATTTATACTCGGAAGTTCGAGGGAAGACCGTCTGGTCAGGTAAAAAGATTGTGAGGAATGAAGCAGGCCCCTCACCGTAAGGTAAAAACAAAACTACGTTTTGACATCTTTGTTCACAATCAAGTGGTTATCTGATCAGAATGTGAACAAGGAATGCGTACGTATCTAGAAAGTTCACTTTGTTTTGGCTGTAGCCCGCGGACTGCTTAACTCCTAACGAAAGGGGATAAATATAAGACAGCACACGACGCCACTACGCAAGTATATTTTTGTTGTCGTGGTTGCAACGTTAACTGCATCAGTTTCCCAACATCACAGACCACCATGCCTGAACCATTGCTTAGAAGAGAAGGCTACACACTGTGCTCGCAGGCCGCACGAATAGCCAGGTGACTGGATGCTGTCATGCATCGACATCGCTGTACAATTACTACAATCACAAATAATTACAGCTGAAGAACTCGACGTTCCATTTTCAAATTTCACTGCCTTAAAGGAATTGTTGCCGAAGAAGCTAAGATAGAGCCTCTAACTAGATTGGTGATATTCTGGCATCTACGGTAACAAAGTTAGGGAGCCGCTGATCAGCGCCTACTGCCGATTTCTCAGTTCATTAGCCACATTTCTGAGGAACCTTTCTGAATATTTAATCCACCAGCCATATACAACACAGTGTCAGGGATGCCACTGAAAAAGCGAAGGCCTGAAAAGTGTATAACTGCGCTAAACCCCACACATGACCCTCAGCTGATCTATACGTGCCAGGTTTTCAATATGAGACGCCTATTGCAGGCGCGAAAATGCGATACGTGCGGACAGAGCCTATACGCCGGCTTGCATTGACAGAACCCACTTTTCGTGTTTGAGCGAAGACGCCGTGTCAAAAGGTGCGGCGTAGATCAGAAAAAAAACCTGCAATAAAAAAAAAGAAGAAAAGCAGCGCTTTCACCAACTCGTTCGTGAGCTATGCTTGTGTCCGCGCTATGGAGAAAGCCGAGTTCATCGAAACAGACCGCCGCTGGCCAAAATAGCAGAGGGACGGGGATCTAGGGGATATCAAAAACTAAAACAGCAAAAGCTATTTGCACATAAGCTGTGCGTGTTCTCGTACGTAAAAATAACACGACGCGAGCCGTGCTATGACGACCGTAGCGGTCGGGGCAAAAGTGCATACAGACAGGTGAACTGCTTTGCGCACTAGCAAAGTCTGTTTGCTCATAGCCGTCCTCAATTGGCGTGCGATAAAACAGCGAATGCCTAGACGCGAACCAACCGCACAGCCTTGTTTCTGCAGACTCTTCACATCTCCCTCACGCTCTTAAACATGCACACACACTTGTACATGTGACAGAAAAAAAGTAACCGGTTACAATTTACACGCACAAACACAGTCACACATATGTGGGCAAGGGCTATATAGGCGACTGAGAAAGGAACGTGCCCCTATCGTACCGTCGGCCAGAATAACTTACATGTCTGACACTGTAACCTCCTTGCCTTCATTTTCCTTCCCCACAGCGAGTTTTCCATCTCAAGACCTGAACTTCTCAACCTCGGACTTGCTGGAAGCGCGCAGTCAACGCAGACACGAAACGTATGCGCTCGTAACACAAGCGCTCACACAGCCCCACTTGCGTGTATAAGCAACCTTGATCCTTTCTCTAATCGACGCTCCCTTAGCCAAATTGGTCTATCGGTCAACCTATAGGCGAGACCGAGCTGCATTCACGTACAGAGCAGCTTTCCACCACTAAAGTCAAACACGAGCAGCACATCGGCGTGGGACAGTTCGTGCGCCGTCATTGCGACACATTGCACTTCTCGCGCTTCACGCGCGCTCAAAGAGGGTCCATCAATACATATCTTGAGACCCACGGTGAGGCATCGAAACGTTTCGAAGCACAGCAATTTTCTATAACGACACTCGCTCGTTAACTGTATGCAGATAGAAGAGTCAATTGAGAGTCATTTAAGACCTGCTTATGTTCTCAACGCTTCGCCGACCTATTAGCACGCCGTTCTTCGAAGATACTCGAACGCAAGCAAACAAGAGCGGTGTAGTGGCACGTACAGGGAAGCAATCTATTTCACAGGCTCTCGTTACACTTGCAATTCAGGCCGTACGTACAGCTTCGGATAACGCATGGCCGGGCTGCGTCTGATAGTGTGCGCTAATTAATGCCGATGGCTCGAATAGCAAGTGGAGCTTCCCGCTACTGTAGTCTTGGAATCTCCCACGCCGCCTGGCCTCGGTGCTTGCGAGTCTCTCGCTGAGCGACGGGAGTTGCACTAATTAAGACAGGGCTGTGGCCTTGCACAGTATTCACAATTAGATCCTGTGCTGAACGTCTAGGCACAGACAACACCTTTACAGTGCTGTCACGCATAGCGCGCGAAGAGTGCTGATCAGAAACAGAGTACGCAAGCTTTTATTAGTATTCCATCAGCGTCTATGGCGTTGTGCTGCTGAGCACGACGTCGTGGGTTCGATTCTCGGCCACTGTTATTTCGATGCTTCTGAAACACATACACACACAAAAAAACGCTCGTGTACCGTGCTGTGTGCACACGTTAACCATGCATCGAAACCCAAGTGGCTAAATTAATCTCAAGCGCTTCGCTACGGCATCGATCGTAGCCCACAGTGCAGTTTAAGGACGCTAAACACCCCAATTTGCTTTTGTTTTGGTATTCCTTAGTAGTCCTTAGTAGGTTAAACGACGGCGACGTCAACTTGTTGGCTGTATCGCTAAGCTTAGCGCCTGCTGCGGTCCACGCATATTGTTTTGGCGGTAAGTCGATTCGTTATCACTTATCGTACACGGCGCCACATGCATTGCAAGCAAACCGTTTAGCCGGGCCCTATAGTGAAACACCATCACCGTTGTCATGGGGAAAATAGCCTGCTCCACATTTCGACAAGCTCACGTCTTTGCCTGCGACAAGTGCTCCAGCGGAATCGGCAGTTCGGAAAGGTTACATTATACAGGAGAAAGCGCCCCTCCTCGCCATTCGGTACGTTTTTTCTCTTTGTCTCTCTCTCTGACTTTTAGGCAAACTTCGTCAGCCCGTTCCTTTCAGGAATTATGCCGGTTATATAGGCGCAAAGGTCAGGAAACAGCGGCTGCAGCAGCGCTGCTTCTGGGCTGGTTACCAAAACTTTCCCAAGTGGTCTTAAAAAAAATAAGTGTTACTGTCGCAAAGCACAGCTTACAAATTCCTTATTGGTCGTACAGAAAGAACGCTTGTTAACGATGATTCTCAATGCATGTTATTTTCAAGGCGGCGTGAGAAGGAAAACATTTTTTTTCGCAGCCTATTTCACAATTACCTTAGCTGTAGACCTTTACACGCTGAATGCATTTCTGATCCTAGCTTGCGTTCAGGTATCGTTCAGTTGTTTTGGGTAATGGCGATCCTTAGCGGTTTCTTGAAGGCTTGACTTGAAAACACTGCCCGAGGGACCCTGAAACGTGGAGGTTCTAGCTAAAGCAACTAAAGGACAACGACGAGCTGGCACCCTCGGTACAAATCCAGCGTTTCGACAAGCGAACTTGCTTTCGCCGGCGAGATCGCTTCTCTTTTAAACGCCTTGGCAGTGGTCTAAAGCATTTTTATTTACCCCCGTTCCCTTTATTTCAATAATTGCGTTACCTTGCAAAATAGCAGTCATCTCAAACCGGAGTAAAGCGATTTAAAGAGACGTTTTCACAATTTCAGTGTGTCTGGAAATTGAAGTTGCACTAACCACACAATCTCGTCAATACGCGTAAGCCTTAGCAAAGGGAAATAAACATTAAACATTAAAAAACATGAAAGTAACCGCGATGCAACTTCTGCTCATGACTTACTGTAGTAGAACGGCTCTGAAGTTAACAGATTGAATGCATGGAATAATGTATTTACTCTTTAATTACTTTGCTTTGTTTTTGTTGTTAGGAATTAAGAAAATGACCATGGTCAAAACAAAATAATGTTTGAGTCTGTTTTGATCACGGTCAGTGAGCTATTTCATTCTAAAAATTATTTTTTGCTGGCCAGGCGAAGTATTCCGTCAGTCTCTCGGCTACATCGCGATCTGGGGCCCTATAACGTAAAACTATTCCAATATGTTTCTATTCCAATTTCCTGACGTCAAATTTGCGTAACCACCGACGCAAGCACCGGGCGGTCACCCATAGGGTTGTCTGAACAGGCCAATCAAACGCTCGCCTCGTTCATAGGAGGTCCCTTTTGTTTGCTTGAGAAACGAATAACACTGCCTACACTGAGCGGCTTGTTGTATCTAATTGGCTGACAAGAGGCGAGGAGAACGCTCAAGTGGAGAGGGATTCACTAGGGCAGAGCCAGTGCACTGAAAACCGATAACTGGATGAAGAGGGTGATGCCGGCGTCTGCGATTGGTCGGCTTTCCCTTACTTAGCTTGTGATGGCTGGTCGAAAATCGTGGCGGCATGCAACGGAAGCTTAAGAATGACGCTAAAATTGACCCTCAGCAAAGAAGAGTTGGCAGAATGAGGTAGTAAACGTGTCGAAAGTGCTTAAAAACGTTACACGGTCACGCAAGAAGTTTTATTATACGCAAATACAACCATGCTCTCCGGCAGGTGCGAGTAGCCAGCGTCTCAGCGATCGGCGGCAGCTATCTTTTATTCCTTTCGGAACGGGGCAGCCTGCGGCTATTCCGAAAAAAATTCAGTTTTGTTCGGCATATTAATGCGTCTTTATCGCGTACACGTCACTTTGACGCGGTGAGTTCGTGCGGTTTTGTGACGTCGCGTGACAGGCAGGTGAAGTGGGTGCAGCCCGAAAACTTTTTACCAATAACCGAGGGCTAATGGCGAAAAGGGGTCGAATCAGAAATAACTGTTTTTCTTTTTTCTGTCAAATCATGCATAATCAGTGTGCACACATCATATCAGATGGGGAGGTATTGCGGTTTTTGTAACGTCGCGTGACAGACAGGTAAAATGGGGGGTGGTCGAAAAAAGTTTTTGACCAATCGCGGAGGGCTGATAGCAGAATTGGAATAGAAAAGTTTGGAATAGTTTTACGTTATAGCGCCCCTGCTTTCGTTCACAGTGAAGACGCAGTTTCTAAATCGAGACTTCCTGGTCGCTATCGCGGCTTCTGAAGTCAATTAACGAGTTTTTTCGACGCTTCAACAAGTCGTCCGCACCTCAGTAATCCTCGATGCTTAAGTGCCGACAGCAACAATGAACCAACCCGCACAACTATATACGCGGTCCATCCTCGACCTCTTGTCTTCAGGTTCTAGACATATTGAATACATGGTTTCGAACCAGGCATGCGTGAGTTGCCTCTGATAGTATGCGGCAATCAGGGTAGGTGACGCGAATAGAAGGCGGACTTTCCCGCTACTCGTCTTGAATCTCCCACGCTGATTGGCTCCCGCACGCGAGCGTTGGCATCCCGCCGTGCAAAACAATGGGACAGGCGTCTGACAGTTTTAACGCTAGAGGAAAGTGTACGCGGGGAAAAGACGCTAACGGTGTAAGTTTCGAGTGTGAGATAACAATCGTGCTCTGGTCGAGTGAAAAGAATGTCCCTATCAGCATATTAATTATTCAGACTCTTTTGTTTCGGTGAAAGATAGCGCAACAAGAGAGAAAACAAAAATTTTGAGAAGCGGCATCCTCGGAGCCTGTCAAAACTAGAGCACCGTCCTCAGTTTTAGTTACAACGGCGATTGTAATCGGTCCATCACGAGTGGATGCCGGCTTCTGAATAGTAACCAAAGAGTGCAGCTGATATGCAGTAGACAAAGGAACGCCAACGACTCTAGAGTTGTATCTGTGGACGCTGCACCACACGTTAACACTGTAGAAGTAATAGTATCAATTTCACTGATTTGAGCCCATAAGTATGCCGCAAACGGCATACTTATTTTTTTTTCCATCGAAAGTACGATAACACAATGATATGATGCGAAGCATTATCTGCACGCAGTACACGTATCAAAAGCAGAGCGAATCAGTCGTTACTTTGGGCATGGTGGTTGAATTTAGAACAGCCCCATGAGATAGCACCACACGCAGATAGTGCGAAAAATGTCCTACAAGCAGGTAACAAACAAGGAAGCGAAGGGTTCGTAAGATAAACCACAAACTGAGCGCTGTTGCCTCGCATGACATTTGAACCTTGTCAAAAGGAACGCTTGCGGTGCGTCAGTAAGTTTCGCAAACCCCCCTCGGACTGCTAAACTATGGCGCTGACTAAACCAACAATTTGGACATCCACAGCTTTTTGGGTGCCTGATTAGACGCAAAATTGCGTTCCCGATTGCAACGCTCAGTTTTCAACTACTTTCTGCGTCCGCAGCGTCGTTATGGAAACGTGCATTTCAGCTGCGCGCCTTGCAAATACAGCGTCCACAAAACTTCCAGTGCTTGTATTGTCCTCGGTAGTGACGGTGACAGACGGGCAGACAAATGCTTACGAATACAGACAGACAGTGCAGAAAAAAGAGAACACAAAATTAACTGGCAAACTGAACAGACAAGGAGAGAGTCAAGGCTGCTACATGGAAAACAAGAAGCCAGACACACACATAACAAGAGTCAGACAAACAGGACAACCCGCAGTGGTTGCTTAGTGGCTTTGGTGTTGCGCAGTTATAGCACGAGGTCACGGGCTCGAATCCCGGCCGCGGCGGCCACATTTCGATGGGGGCGAAATGCAAGATACGCCCCTGTACCGTGCATTTTTTGCACGTTAATGAACCCTAGGCGGTCGAAATTAATCCTGACTCTCCCATGCACTATACGGCGTGCCACATAACCAGACCGTGACTTTGACACGTAGTACCCCCGAATTTAATTAAACAGGGTCAAAAAGGAAAGCACACGAGAAAGATGTATGAGACCGAGATACTGATGGGTCGTAGACTTAGGAGAAACAAACAAACGAACAGCATAAACAGACAGTCTGCAGACAAGCGCAAGACAGACGCACGTCACATAATCACGTTCTCGTGAACAGGAGTGGGAGGTATACAAGAAAGAAGAAAAGAAAACGGGTCAGCTCATTGACGAGGATGACAAGGACGAGTGACAACAAGCAGTACCGGCGGTCGTACTTGGTTCCGAGAATTGCTGATGGATGTCGACTGCTTAACCGCAAACGGCACGGATGTTCAGGATAAAGCGACGCTGCAATCAGCTTACAAAATCATGGCCTTGTCTCTGCACGCACTACCCCACAAAGAAGGCCGTTGCCATCGTTGTTGAAGTAAAAACACCCGAACTTTTCGGTCAATATCGAAGCACTGAAGTACAAGGAGATATATGAAATAAAGGTCAAGACCATTGACAACGACGTTTACTTCTTTAGTCCTTGAATACTCCAGGCCCACTTCAGAGCATTAACAAATGGATAGGGTTGGAGCGACAGCGCTCATTCGAACCCGAGTGCAATTTGCGTTTGCTCAAGCATGCCAGGTGTTACCGATGGTGTGACAGCGACATTACCGCCCAACCCCCTCCCCCCCCCCCCTCCCCCGTCTTCCTACTGCACCCTTATGGCTTCCCAGCTGCGTACGGCAGACTTAGACTCAGAGCAAACATTTCCTTGGTGATGCTCACCGCACGCTTCTAACGGACGTTGCTAATGCTCACACAATTTCCGGCACCGGCTGCCGCACACCCCGATTCGATAATATCTTTATTTCGGCGCCGAAAATCGCGTCATTGCTTTTCCCGCCATGATGGTTCATACCTCAGGCAAAACACACATACCCCAAGTTAGAAGCAAAGAGGCATCATCTCTCTGCCAACTCCACTTCCCCTAGCAAAGTTGCTGTTTGCTTTCAGAGTGTCACCAAGGGAGAGGACTACTCCGCGCGACTGGCCACTTGAGGCACTTTGCGTGTATTCGCGGGCTCCTACGCTCGGAAAAACGCTTTTATATAGCACGCATTGAGCCCCAGAAAGCTGTATCGGGTGTTTTTCATGTTGGTCTACAATTTTATCATTGACACTTTTAATCTAATTATAATATTCGAGAAGCTGATTAATGAATTATGACTAAATTATCTAATTAGGCAGAATGCAGACAATAACCTGAGTATCTCCAAGCGACGGCAAACAACATTATCTTTGTTCTGCCCAGCTATGTGACGTTTGCATATTATTAGTGTTTGGCTCAAGTTACGTATAGCGCACCCTGTATAGTTGGTGCTGAGACGTGTTTGGAAAGAACAGAGAAAGAACAGGTCTCGTGGACAGGTATGTTTAACGTATACCACAGATGTACTGCGATCCATTACGGACGCCGTAGTAGGGCACATCGGATTCAAACATTTAGCCCTGGCGGTTCCTATTTCACTACACGGGCGTTTTATCATTTTACTCCCACTGGAATGTGGCCACTACGGCCGGGAATCGATCCCGCGACCACGTGCTCGGTAGCGTCGCTCCAAAGCTGTCGATCCACTACTGCGGGCTTTTGCGCGCGGGTGTAACTGTCCACATTTATGAGCACGGCCCTGGTCATTAGTACCGTAGCCGGAAAATAAAACGTCGTGTCTTCCCAGCGCGAGCATGGCAGCAAGCTGGACGCTTTGGTGGGCGTGAACTGCGCACACGATGTCGCTTTCCTTGACCTTGCCTGTGACCCCCACGGCGTTCCGCGTGCGGTTCGGCTTCCCTGCGCCTCTCCGTTCAAGGTGGGAGAGGAAGGCCTTGACCAAGGAGGCACGCAGTTTACGCTGCGATGAAGAAGAGTGGCCACCACGCCTCGCGCTGACAGCCACCAAAAAGCATGCATCACGCCCCGGGTGAGGCCGCCCTTGAGCAGGCGACCGCGACCCTGGGAACGCTACTCCTTACCACGTGCTTGGAAGGATAAGGGGGCTGCTCTTTGACGTGGCGAGCCGTTTGCGAACCGTTTTTATGTGAAGTTCACAAAGGTAGTTTCGTTAGGTTAGAAACAATGCTAAAGACCGGTATAAGTGTCTCCTCGCTCTCGCTGTCTCACTAAAGACGAACACCTGGACCATCGTTACGTAAGAGCATTTTGACGCACCCGCCATTCGTAATTGCGACCAGCCGTGGTGACTCATTGATAAAAAGGCTGTTTTTAATGAAAGCTTGTGAGAAGGGGATAACGGTAAATGAAAGGCAGGGAGCTTAACCGGGACGTGCATCGAGCTTTGCGTGTACGATAACGTATTCTATAGTGGGTTGAAGTTATAATCCGGGCACCTCCAGCATATATAGTGTCTCCCATAGCGCCAGCGTTGCTTTGTAATGTTAAAATCAATCAATCAATCAATCAATCAATCAATCAATCAATCAATCAATCAATCAATCAATCAATCAATCAATCAATCAATCCAACTATTGGTAGCGTAATTATCAACGCGGCGACGCCGAATCGTGAGTCGGAACTTATGCTTAACGGTAAGAATTTTCCGCGCAGGACATGCGAGAGAAAACAAAAGGAAATCCTGCCTCAGCCTTTGCATCCGCGCCGTCAAATCAAAAGCTCCAAGTTTCAGTCGCACCTGTGCCACTGCTATACGCTGCTCACATTCCAGGCTAAGTGGCGAAGTATCGAAGAAGCTTGGCCTCTTCACCACCTCCGTGCTCCGAAATCTTGTCGTCCGGCTGTGGATAAGAGAAGTTCTGCGAACACTAGCTTTTAACTATACCACGCCAAAAATGGGCGGCCGTATCAGTGTTCGGTCTCCCTCCAAAGGACTGACCCCGCGCAGAGCTGCTTATAGTTCCAGTGCACTGATGATATGTAACGCATTCAATATGACAAGGCCGGTGGCAGGCAGGAAGCCGCGGGCTCGAAGAAAACACTAGAATTTCGAGACCAACTTTAGGTTCAAATTAAAACATATTAGCGTTTCCAACCTTCATAATTGCTGCGTCATTCTTTAACGAGCGAGCGACATAAGGTACAATTTCTCCAACTCCGAAAATAAAGATGGGCAATTATAGTTGCTTAACAAATCGAATAGAAACCGATTACTGTGTGCGAAATGGCAACACGGTACCTAATAATGAAACGCTACGAAAACAGAGTGGCGTTTGTGATTAACATCGCTTTCCTGTCAAAATTCTTTATGTCGCGAGCGCCTGTCTGTAAATACCCAGCAGACTAATGTAGCCAAGACGGTGGCTTTCAATACCACGCTTGCAACACGTCATACTATTCCTAACTAAGATGTTGACGGGTCAACTTAAATTATTCAGTCGGATTAACTCCTGTGCACCAAACGCTCCGATTATCTGTTCTCCCGGGACAATTTTCAGATTACTGCTTTCGTATTCGCTGAGCACACCTTATGAGATTTCATCAACTTTCGCATACACACAATATATATGCAAGAGTCTTGCAAACAAGCTCGCTCTTTCAAAATGCGCTTCCCGCAGCTCTAAACGCTCGCACCGGCGCGCGCGGGAGCCATTAAATTTGACCGCAGCGCAATGTCGCAGCCTGTCGCGAAGTTATATCATTGTCTCGCGCGTTCTTCCTCCATCACCGCAGAAAGGAAAAGAACAAACGACTCGCGTTCTTCCCTGAAGGATGCAGAGCGTGAAACCCGCAGATCAGGGAGACCGATTAAACCTTTGGTTAGAGCAGCGCTTGCGGTAAATGGAGCAGAACGTCCGCGGCCGCAGCACAGCAAGCGGAGCGAATTCCTCTCGGCGGAAGCCACTTAACAGACCGACGTCATCACTCGCTTTTAACCATTACTCACAGGCCGCTGGCTGGCTTCCGAAAGCTGCAAAAGCTATTTCCAGTGACACTCCGCGCACAGAGGGTACCTCCAAACCACGAATTCCTCGCTATAACGAGCCGGTGCTGGTGATTAATGGTGCGTCGTCGCATGTGCCTTCAAGACAAATAAACTGTTTGCCGCTTTTTCTGTTTCTTCTTTCCTTCGTGATTGAGTGCCTACGTCGGCGTCCTGAGGAGAGTCATGATATACGCGCGTACAACGTGACAATTCGGCAGATGGAGCTATAGGCACGTTCGTTTTCAGCTCGGGGATGATGTGGGGACGCTAGCATTTATAACCTAGAGGGGTCGCCACAGGCAGATCGTGACGCTTAGCAGCTTCCGACGGACGTCCGCTGCGTCGGTTGCGTGCAAGACAGATCGAGACGTAATTATTGTTACAGGCGTGACGTCACGTGCGAGGGACTCGGCAGCAGCGAAGACGAATTGGGCACAGGAAAAATTTACGCCAAGATTCGTGAGCAATCGTCGGTGAGTACAGCCGAGATGATTTTCCAGGTGTGGCTCCTACGGTCCGTGGCCACGCAAAGTAAAACAGAACAAAGATGGCGGGAGGAAATGGTTGGAAGGAAGGCGGTGAAGCGTGCTAAGTTGTAGCACGTGGATTGTCGACAGCCGTTGTCGATAGAACGAAAGAAACCGCGGGTGAGCGGCAATGCTTTAAGTCAGACGAGAAATCGAGATTTCGAAAGTCTGCGCATTTGAAACTCGTGGTCCGACGCGGCAGCTGTGTCACGACTAGTCAACGGCTCGCATTTGAACTCTTCCTCAAATGTTCTGTACGTCGCTGTGGCTTGATTGTTCGCAAAGTTTCTTAAACAGAAGCTGTCTTCATTTGCATAAGGACATCGAACAAGTCTCTAGAAGTTGTCAAACATCGGCTGAACGAAGGAAGCTTTGAACGCGATAGGTGATTACTTAAGAGAATGGGGGATGAAGATATGCCAGATTACAGGTTCGGCCTTTCACAAGAAGAAAGTTTAGGAATTTCGGTCTTTCAACAGACGGCCATGAGATCGAGCTGGTTCAGTAACATCGTTTTCTCGGCGTGATTTTAGACCACCAGCTTCGATGGACTCATCATTTGACCGCCCTGGAGGACCAAATTAGTTGTGTTATACCCCATGACACACGGGCACTCTAAAGTCCTTTAGGTAAGGGGACATCTACCGGAAAGGCGTTCAAGTGCAGTGACACACGACAAAGGAGTATCTCCTTTACGGCAAAGTTCCTTTTCGGGAAAGGAGATCGCGCAACTACTTTTCGAGCGGAAAAGGAGTTACTCTCGCACACAGCGTGTAGAACTCGTCAATAGAAGGAAACCTGCCACACAACTACGGTGCCCATAGGTATTTTTTTTACCTTGCGAAAATGCTTTAATTGTTAGCGGTAATACATTTTATCGAATAGTGAAGATTTCCTCTAGCTATACTCTCAAACGCTCGCATAACGTCGCTAGTGCCGCCATGTTGAATTCCGGCAGTGTCGTCGTTGTTTGCTGCACGCATGTGGTGTGTTCACGTCGCGAGATGGAGACTGCACAATCAGCGCCCGCAGGAAATACCCAGAAGAAACCACAGTTGTTGGAATAACATATTGAATAAAACGCGTTACGCCTGCGCGCACAAAGGAAGGGACGACAAAGACGTGAAAAAGATGACAGAAACGTGGGCATCACCAGAATAAACAGCATGCACAGCAAAATACCGGCTTCACTTAGTTGCTGGACCGCAAAAACGCGAATAAAATAAAGGACTATAAGCATTATTGGCCATCAACAATGAAAAAAATTTATTTTTAGGTTCTACAGTAGCTAAGTGTGATTAAATACGCAGCTTTTTAAGAATGTTTTTTCTCTTGTGGCTTTAACAGCCAGCGCTATTTTTCTTGCGGCGTTCATCTGAGGAACTACTTAAAGTAGTTTAGTGCGGTGCCGTGTGTCATCGGCGCAACTCCTTTCTGCAAAGGGTCCTTCAGAGTAGCAAAAGGGGTTTACTGGAAAGGACTTTACTTTTGCCCGTGTGTCAGGGGTATTATAAATATTATCCGCAGAATCGCAGGCACGAAGTGGGATGGAACAACTGCGACCCTGCTTCACGTCCATTCAGCAGTTGTGCGCCAGAGAATTGCTTACTCCGGCCCTATATTGCAAAAATTATCTGCGACGTCCCTCCATCGGCTGCAGCTGTTGCAGGCTCGGAGTTTACGAGTGTGCCTAGGAGTCCCGCAAGCTACGTCCAGTCACCTCACTATTGCAGAAGCGCGGCGACCGCATTTCACGGTGATTCGCAGCCTGGAAACATGCCGACATCTCTTCAGAATTTCTACTGAGCATTCTGCACCCCCCCCTCCCTTCTCTTTCCGATAGAGAACCGTCCGTGTGCACAGATACACGCCTTGTTTCAAGAGCATAAATCACGACTCCCACGATCACTTTTTTGGCACTAAGACCTCTGCTACCCAGAATGGCTTCTGGAAGCGCCGAAAATAGAAACGTCAATCGAAGGGCTTAAAAATAAAAGCGACGTTTCCACATTAGCAGCAAAACAATTACCGTTACATCACCTATTTGACAAGTACCAGGAATCTATTCACGACTACACGGACGGTTCTGTAATCAAAGAAAGTGCGACTGCAGCTTATGTTATACCATCCTTACAGGTAGAGTACGCTTGTCGACTAGAACACACGTCGTCACCAACAATAGCGGAATTAGTGACAATTCTCCAAGCGACTCATTTTATCAAGATATGAGACACCAACAAAGTGGGTAACTTGCACGGACTCCTTATCGGCTTTGGCATGTCCTGAAAATATTGATGACAGCCAACCACACGCACGAATAACATACGCAGTACTGAACAGTTTAACTTGGGCTAATGAAAGGAAACATGAAGTGATATTACAGTGGGTCCCGGGCCATGCTGGTATAGCAGGCAACGAACTAGAGCACTCATTGGCAAAATCGGCCCATAAAGATGCAGAAATTCAACTCATCCGTTTATCACCAATGGACACAAAACGGATATTTAGAGTACTAAAGAAAGACTAGGGAATCAATCCTTTACGAAATGGACCATCAACTCAAATACCAGCCGGATGTACAACTTCCTAAATGTACCGAGACACTAATTCATCGACTGCGCCTTGGGACAGCTTACACTAAACATTTCTTATATCGCATCAAACGGGCTCCTTCCCCGGCTTGCTCCTGTGGCCCCGACGATGAGGATGTTCGCCATCTATTCCTCCCATATTCCATATAGGAGATGCAAAGAAGTCAGCTAGAACAAGAGCTACACTCCACTGATCCTCACCGGCCTTTCTCACTCACAAAATTGCTGGGCCCATGGCCATCGGAAATATCACAGCGAAAAGCATTGAACGCGCTTGAACATTTTTATGAAGAAACAGGCATCCTTAACAATTACTAGGTATTGCACTGAATAATCACATGATGTTACTATAAAGTTCTATTATTTGTAATTATTAGTGCTTGTATATTACGTGTTACAAATTTCTTTGTGCGTGAATTATTCTAACACTGTAATTCCTCATCTGTTTATATGCTCATCGAAGTCTACATCAAGGCCGCTTGTGTGTGTTTGTGACTGTTTACGAACTCAATGTGGTGCATCTCGCATTTGACTTTTATACTGTTATGTTAATGGGTGTATAGGACTGTGCTGTGGATGTCTGACTGTATGAAGTGATTTATTTTCATTTTCCCACATATTATATTGTTGTTTCCGCTATGGGAAAAGGAGTAGCCGTCACCATTATAAGGTGACTACGCCTCTTTCTTTTATTTTTATTTCAATAAAAAAGAGGAGCTGTATTGACCAATCCCTTAGAATGGGCATGCACCAATGTGACACTAGAGATATGAAATCAAATGTATTTAGACACGTGTTGTGCGTACGAAGTCTCATCACCTTTCTTCCCTGGACAAGCATCATACATCACCTTCAGCCTTGTGACGCAGAGATCTAACCGCTGCAGACAACGTTCATGTGTTCGTGTTAGCCGCTGCCGCCTGCTACCTCAATAACTCAAACAAGCTTCACGTCACTTAAATTTCTATTGTGTTAAGTATGTCTTTTTTTCAGCGCAGCTGTTTATGGCTAGGCTTCCGTGCATTGTTCCTGTCCGTCAACAAATGTGTGAGCAAAAACTGTCATCATCAGCAATGACTCGTGCCACTGCTCGCGTATTCGTCGTCGTCGTCTACCAGAGCTGGCTCGTTCGCGCCCCTCGGCGAAACCGCGCGAAATCGCTCGTGCCCCTGCTTGCGCGTTCTTCTTCTACTTCATCTTCATCGTCGTCTTCCTCTCCTTCATCTTCTTCTGCTTCATCTTCTTCATCATCATCTTCTTCATCATCATCTTCTTCATCATCATCTTCTTCGCCGTCATCTTCTTCATCATCATCATCTTCTTCTTCTTCATCATCTTCTTCTTCTTCATCACCTTCATCATCATCACCTTCATCATCATCATCATCACCTTCATCATCTTCATCATCTTCATCAGCTTCATCAGCTTCTTCATCTTCATCAGCTTCTTCATCTTCATCAGCTTCTTCATCTTCTTCAGCTTCATCATCTTCATTATCCTTATCATCATCATCTTCTTCTTCATCATCCTTATCATCATCTTCTTCTTCGCTTTTAACCCCTTCGGTATCCCGGGGTCACGTCATTTTCGGCCAATCGTCGAGCCAGCTAAGGTGTCGTCATTTTCCTCCAATAGTAGGCGCCCGTGCAAGTGCCGTTACATTCGGACAATGAAGAGGCTCCAAGGGCTCCAGCGTCGCCCCCTCGCCTGGAAGCGCTCAGCTGGAGGAGACGGGTTGTTCTCGAACGACCTACCAGAGCCGCAAAACAGCTTTGCTCGGGACCAAGATTAACTACCTGGAACCTTGCCAGCATCCCGTTGCACTTTCGGGAAGAGTCAAGCAGGGGGCGCAGACAATAGCTCGACGTGCGGCGCATGAGGTTGGGGTCGCCAACCTGTCTGACGGGTCCGGTAACGTGGTAGACGCACCCCGGCGCACCTTAATTGGAATGCGACGGCGATTGGATGTGGTCGGGGAACTTACTTGAGTGATGCCAGGAAAAGGGTCCGTATCCAATAGTGTACAACGAATGCATAGTATGAGTGAACCCGGATGTATAAAAATAAATACGTGAGCGCACCTTAGTTCAAAATTCTGTCACCTCTTCGTCGTGTGTTACGCAGCTTCGCTGGTCATCCACCTTCACAGAGTGGAATGGCTCATGATTTTTCTCTTCTTTTTTCATTACACGATGAAGCCCAGAAGTAACCAGCACCTCAGTGAGCCACCCACATTTCCATCATAGCTTTTTTGTTTAATGGAGAGAATGAATCTGCGTTCTGAGACCAACGCTATGGCAAGAGCTACCTTACGTTGAGGCACACGTGAGAAGTCTTCCGAATATTTTGTGATTTTGGGTTGTACGATTTTCAGTATGTTGCGTCAACTATTAGGAAAAACCAGATTTTGAAAGATAAGAAAGAAAGAAAGAAATTGTACCGGTAGCTGCGTCGCCTTCTTTGTGGCAGCCGAAAAAGCCACATGCTGACGTGGCAGTTGCTTCGAACAAGTTTATTCAGACACGTTCCTAACGGAAGCGAAATCAACAATAGCAAATTCGGTGTAAAAGACAGTTACCTAAAAAGAATACGTTGCTTGCCACTGTGCTGTCCCTAATTTGCTGCTGTTTGTGTGATACCGCTAAAGGAAAATGATCGTTAGTAAAGTGCGTACATATCCCAAAACACTGGCGTGCTCAAGGGCAAACTTGAAGGAAAAAAAAAGCACGCTGAACCCCCCCCCCCCCTTCTCATTTCTTCTCCTGTCTGCAGGATCTTTAAGAACTTTAATGTTCACTGATTGGCAGGTATGCCTTAAGATCTCACAGATGTCGTTTTTCTTTCTTTTCTCAAGTTACGTCACGCTTCTGCAAAAATTCATCGTTTTTATTTTCGTTTTTTTTTTCATCTTTAATTTCGCTTTCGTCATCACTTCTCCGCCTACTACCTCATCTTCTTAGCACTGAGAGCTGCACAGGTGGCGTATTGTGACCGCACAAATGACCCTAAATGACAGCGCATACGAACAAGTACTACCTTCTCCATACCCGACTCCTCTGTTGCCAAGGCCAGGAGCAACACGACGACAAGAAAAACAACGCAAGGGGAAAATCGCAACAGTATAGCCTTGACACTATCTTGATGAGGGCACGAGATGTTGGACGCCATGTGGCATCCAGCTCGAGCCTTCTAAAGTGCACAGAGCCCCCACTTGTACTATTATGCACTAACGCGAACATTTTGACGAGACACATAATAATGGCAAATGGTCTTTCCTTTTTGATGTGCCGAGTATCACCACAAGGACTTTTATAGCACGTTATAAGAAAAGCGCATTGTTTGAGCAGAAGAGAGAGAGAAAGAGTTTAATTGAAAGTGAAGATGTCAGCCCTGCTATATGCAAGGATTCCCATTTCAAATGAAGTGTTTCTGATTACTTGAAGAGAAAGAGAATACAAGAGGTGGAGAAGACAAAAGAGAAAGACAACCAAAGAAAATAAATTAAGAATAAATAAACAGATGCATCAAAATATTTGCTTAATGTATATAAGACCTGACTGGCACAAGTACAACAGCAAGGCCTCGGCGCCAACAGACGGACTTCTTGGACCCCAGCACAAGACAAGTACACGTACAGCTTTCGTGAGAAGTTTTCAGACCACAGCGGTGAGGAAGTACACTGACTTTCAGACGGGTGGCAGGGTCCATGGAATCATTTTGGTACTAGGAAGATGTGGATGATGATAAACAGTGTCGATTCCTCGCTTAGGAGCCTTCCGTATACCCAATAATTCTCATGAACGTGTGGGGAGGAGATCAGAATTTATCGGAGGAAAGGCAAGGAGGCCGGCCTGAGCTAGTATGCTTTGGCCTGCTGTTCCGCACAAGTGCAACAAGGGAATATATGGGAATCTCATAACAGCCCGTATGTTTCTTTTCTTTTTCATTTATCGTGTTGGGCGTGCCCGATATCATTGCATGAAATATACGTTAGCGAGTTTTTTAAATTATTTGAATATGTGCTTCGATTTCTCGTGCAAGCAATGCACTGGTTCTCGTCGCGGTGTTTTCGCGCGCTCCCTGCGTTGAAATGCGGCCGCCGTTATTGGAACGAAAACCCGCAAGCTCGTGCGCACCGCAGCAGAACGCCACGGCCACTCAGTCACAGCGGTCTCTGCGGGCACAGCAGACATGACTCGAGAAAGGCACGAAATGCCGAAGATGCGCACGCACCAATGGGTGGGCAGGAGGCTAGGCGGGGCGGACAAGCCTTTCCTTTCGTTTCTTTTTTCTTGTTCCTCAGGCGCAGAGAGCCTCGCACTTTCTATAAATAACGGCGATCGTAACGCAGTCGACATCTCGCCGGCGCACTTACGCATGCAGGCGGACCCCGCTCTCACCCGCTTCACTAAGGTATGGGCGAGCACAAACCGGAGCACATAAGAGACAACTCCGCTTTCAGTGCACAAAGTGTATGCACTAGAAGGAAGACCGAAAGTAATATCTTTAGTGACCCAAGCGACTGACCGTGAAGATAGTCATGCGAACGCATGGAATGGCTGGAGAAGGCTGTGGAGTTCGGAACGGCTGCGTCCAAGGGCCGGTCAATGTTGCGGACGTCGGAGATGAGGTACGAGAGATAAGACGGTTCTAAGTGGCCACGATACGAAAATAAACGGGAGCTGCGATGGCAAAAGGGCAACGGCAAGTGATTCTAGTGGGAAAATGAAATGAACTCAGCTTATCGGGTGGTTAAAATAGTGTCGAGAAATAGTAAACGTAGGAGGCGAAGCGTCGGGATAGGGGTGTAGTCTGGATTATTCGGATATTTTCAGCACCCCTTTTACATGTGTGCGTAAACGCGACTTAATTGTCCCCAAATAAAATTCAAGTTCCATCGCTGCTGAGTACGCTTAGCACCAGGAAGCCGTGGCTAACTGACCGAATGGTAAGAAGCTAGCCAACCAATAACAGCCATTCTATATATAGCATGAGACAAAGAAATATGATAGAAAAAAGTGATAAGTGATTATCTTTATTACTATTTGCGAAGTCACGATCAATATCGAGTACAGGCCCGAGCGTGTTCTTACAACGCACCTAAATTGCCTAAGGGAATAATTCGACTCCCGTTAATTCGACCACGACTAAATAAAACACGGATAATTCGACTTATCGCTAAATTCGAACGCGCTGGAAAGCCACTGCGGGAAACCATACATTGCTACGGAAGAAAAGCTTCAGGACACGTACTTAATTTACGGGAACGATAAGTTTGCCTTCAGGCACGTACGGGAGTACACTCCATGTGTTTCAGTGAATAAGAACTCGTCGTGCAGGTGTACAATAAGCCCAAGCAGCTACGTTAATGAAAGAATTGCTGATCATTTCCACGGTTCACTTCTCGCCCCCACTCTTGCGCCCCGTCTCTCTTCTTATCTTCCTTCTAAGTGCTTAGAAGGTGAGCCAGGAGTCCTACAGGTGTCGCACTAGTGCACACAACGCGTACAAGGTGAGCGCGCATCGCGCAGCGGCAGCCGGCAGCAGGCATCATTTCACTTCTGGAATGCCGTCTGCGTTGCTCTCGGCCTACTGAAACCCGTACGCACGCAGACCAACCGCATAGGCACAAGCGCTGCTTTGAAAAAGAACGCACGCACACGCTCTCAGCAACACGTAAACATATACACGCGTACACGCTCTGCGGCGTGCACAAAATGCGGACTCACAAGTGGACAAGCGGGAACGTGGGGGGGGGGGGGGGGCGAGAGCAGCAAAGGCGTGCTCGTAAAACTTGTCCCGCGCGCGTCTCGACACGCATGAAAGAACCTTCTTCGTGCGAGAGAGCGCGGCACTGGTAGAAACTATAGCTATGCGGCGCCCATGTAAACAAATGGGCGGCCCTGGTGCGCATGTATACACGGAGGCAGCTTTTCGGGAACGCGCACTCTCTTGCGACTCTCGCTCGCCTTGGATGAGCTAAAGAAACGGGTGGGCCGCAGAAACAATGGGGGATGCCCAGTATAGGAAGCGAGCCGTCCGCCACCCGGCGTTCGTTTTGCGGCGATGTTAATGCGCGGCACGAGAAAGGAACCGAGACTGCCGCCGCTGCAGCGCTGGGTATCGTCCGCCGTGATCTGCTTCACGACGAGCCTTCTCTCCTCGGCCGTCTTCTTATAACTGAATAATTAAAACGGCTGCGTAGAGTGACGATAGGGCAGGACTTAAGCGAAGAAACGAAACACGACCCCCGAGCGCAAGTTTTGTTTTCTCGCTTAAGACCCGTCCCTTTGTCGCTTTGCGCTCACTGCGGAATTTTCCTCGACTACGTGCCTTCCTATACTTGAGCGCGTTTCTCTGAAGGTTGAAGCCGGTCGGTCATGGGTTACCCGTTGTATACAGCTGACTAGAACTACCGCGTGCCCTAGCTGCTGCGGTTCACTGGCATGGGGCTTTGCCGCTGAGCACGAGGTCGCAGGTTCGAGTCCCACCACCTCGAGGCCGAGTAGATAGGAACGAAAATTGGAGGACGCTTAAGCTTCGCCTTCAAGAGCGGAACGCGACAGCGTTATCGCACCCCGTTCGCACCGCCCACTCATTTGCTCGGCATGCTCTTGACGAGACGAACGGGAGAAGAGGGCGAGTGGCGCGCCACCTGTCGGGGCAGCGCCGTACATGGCGAGGAGGGGGCCTTCTGTGTTTGCGGCAAGATGGCTCTGCGTGTGCGCCAAGCGCAGAAGAAATGTAGCGGAAACGTACTTCGTTACTCGTTTAACTGCGACTTCTGTAATTTACATGCTCATAATTGCCGATATACACCGCAGTATAACTTTCTACGGCACGTTTCTAAGGCAACACCGCATTCACTAGAGGCGCTTTTGTCCCGCTTTGAACGATCGAACTCATGACTGAGTGGTAGCGTCTTCGTCTAACACTCCGGAGACCCTGGTTCGATTCCCACCCAGCCCACCTTGCAAGTTGTTTTTATTTAAACTGCCTTCCGGAATTTTTCGCTCACGGCCAACGCCGCCGACACCGGCTTTTCTGCGACACGAGCTCCTTAACGCTATCGCGTAAAAACTCATTCGCACATATCGTACATCAAAGACCGCGAAGCTGCACAGGGGAGTTTTCATACCCTTCGGAAGATCCATAGGTCTGTTTCGCCCATTGCCCGGACTTTATAGCCAGGACTTAGCAAACCGTTCAATATATCTGGTAAAATTCCTTCGCTAGACCCGAGCCTTTTCAAATGTTGAGCTATATGTGAGCTTAGTACTGTGCACTGGTCATGCGGCCGCTTCGGGGCTGCCCGACGCATGATGCGTTGCTGACTATTTCTTTGACATTTGACACTGACAGCGCTGCACGACGTGAGTTGTGGGAGCTCCCCTAAAGTGCTTGCGATACCACGCTACGCACTCGCAAGAACAAATGCTGATATGAGTCAAAATGTCCGGACGCGACACCCGCATAATAAGTAAAAGCTCGTTAATTCGAACCGCAAGGGGAAGCCGCTTCAGTTCGAATTAACGAAAGTTCGAACTAACGAAAGTGAAGGAGAGCAACAGTGCACTGCGATTTGGAAGCAGTAGGGTATGTCAGAAATTTGGCGTGAAGATGGCGTGTGCCGCGGGCACACGCCATCTTCAAGTCGAAGCTCTGGGTCCGACTGTGCCACACCACCGATGTCCACCGAAACGAACGTTAGCCGAGGCTTAACACTATCACAATGATTCGCGACGGCCGATACCTCCTAAGCTGAAAACAGAGGTGCACAACCGATGAAGACTGCCGAGACAAAGACGCTGAACATGTGAAGGTGGCGAAGGCCCTGATTCGTTGGTTCTTGATTGCAAGCGCAGCTGCGACGTACTTGATTCGCTGTGTTTTGGCGCTTGCCGTGCCATCGCCGCACAACATTAGCAGCTGTACAAGATTTGCAAAGCCTCCGAGATTCGCAGCGGGCAAGAAGTCTTGGAGGTTACGTAGAACGGAGAGGCGGCAGCCGCCACTGCCTTCTGGCTGACCCCGCGTCGGTTAGGTTTTTTTCCGATTTTGCCTTCTCTCGCCGTTCTCTCCGTTTCGGAGGCAATACAGCCTTGTGTGTAGGCAGTAGGTGCTTTTCTCTGGCCGTGTGCCAGGTGAGTGTAGTTCGAATTATCCGTGAGGTAACCTTCTCGCGTTCGAATTAACGGACTTTTTTATACATAGACTTCTGTGGAGCTTGGCCGGACCAAATCGTACAGTTCGAATTATCCATAAATTCTAATTATTGAAGTTCGAATTAATGAGCTTTCACTGTATACAGCCTTCGCCCGTAATACGACCTCGGTTAATTCAACTATGGACGAGCTCGACCCAAGACCTCTAAGGACGAGCGCGTGGCTCGTGCATAAAATAAAGCTTTTCGGTAAGCGGACGATGCCCTCTGAAGTACAGTGGCGCCACGTCGCGGCAGCTCTGAGCAGCGTGAGAACCCCTCTCATAGCGTGACTGCGGGTTTTCGTGACCAGAAAGCATGGAAAGGATTCTGGCCATACCGCGGCAAATGCTTCGCAGAATCACAACGCAAAATCGATCAGAGCTGTTGGCGCGACCATGGCCTCAAATTAAAGCACTGAGGGAGGAAGCCCACAGTCGCCAAAGACAACATACTAATAAGTTAATCAACGTTTAATAAAAAATGAGTAATATATCAGCGTATCAGCTTGTGCGGAGAGGCTGCGCGATGATTTTTTTTTTTTTAGAGTCAGTAAATTTATCAAAATAGCCGCTCACTACAACAGCCTTTCTCCCGAGCCTATAGGAGGTATTCACTGAGCGCGGCCCGCCAGGCGGCGCCGGCGAGTGCCTCATCTGGCCGCCATAGCCGTGGTCGTTCGGCGATCCGGCATAACACGGTTTGATGTTCGGCGGCCGCTGTTTGGTGCTTGTGGACGTGTTTTTTCTTTCAACTGTACTTTTTCCTGGCGCTATGGTGAACTGCGCGGTATATGGGTGCAGTGCCCACTCGCGGAAAAGTGCGAAGGACGAAAATGTGGCGGAGGTTGGTTTTTTTCACATTCCAAAAGTGATCGCGCATCAGTGCGCACGGACAAATGAAGTGTCAACACGGAGGAGAGCGGAATGGTTTTCTCGTATTAACCGCAAGAATATGGACCGCAGTGCGAACCACTAGAGTCTGTGGGAAGCATTTCATTTCAGGTAAGCCCTAAATGTTCGCAGATCTCAGTACCACGCTTGTTGGCGACCGCGGTACGTGATCGTAAACAACTGCTGGCCGGTTGGGCGATAGCTCTCAGCGATTTAACTGCTCGTACTTCACGCAGGTCGACCAGCATACCTAATGGATGAGTCCAATCCGGACTGGGCGCCCTCGCTTCATCTTGGGCACGGGAAAGAAATGAACGGCAACGCCTCATCATCTCGGTACGACCGCCCGCGGTTATGACTTGTCCGCCCTTTTAAAATGCTGCTGGTGACTTCTCACAAGCTTTTGACATCTCCACTTTAAAGGAGTTTGATGATTTTGTATTTCTCAAGTAGCTGAATGCAGGATTCCCTTACAGGCACACGAGGAAAAGGCGCCGAGCGGAGCGATCGGGAAGTCCCCTAAAGCAACTGCATGAGAATGCACACGAAGGAAGCAGTGCTGTACCGGATTCACCAGTGACCTCCGAAGACGATGAACCGCTTTTTGATGATCCTGATATCCAGGAGACTCCTGATCAAGAATGCACCGATGGAGGTACATATTCACATGGAGTTAAGGTTGCTACTGTTTTTGATTTTATGCTTATGTTTAATGTACTGTAACAGTGCTCATATGGCTTTGAATTAAAGTGCAAACATTTCTTGAACTATCGTGCTAGACTGATCTCTTTTATGCGAAGCATATTACGAGGGCTCAACCCAGCTCCTCAGGCGCGGCGGTGTCGCCTTAAATACCACGTGACACCGTGACGTCACGACAGAGGAGAAGTGGCTTTGGCTCAACTCTTGCAAGATGGGCTGGGTGGGAATCGAACCAGGGTCTCCGGAGTGTGAGACGGAGACGCTACCACTGAGCTACGAGTACGATGCTTCAAAGCGGTACAAAAGCGCCTCTAGTGAATGTGGTGTTGCCTTAGAAACGAGCTGTTTCTAAGGCTCAGGCGTGCGTCGCTTGCTCAGGCGCACATTTCGTTGCCGCGCCGAACGCTGCGTTGCTCGACGCTCACCGCGTCCGATGCGGGGCGTCCAAGGCGAAGCAGAGTAACGCATGAGTTGTTTCTTCGTCTAGCCGAACCAAATATAGCCAAGCAACAGCAGTTCACCAAGCTAAACAGTGGTTCAACAACTAAAATAAAGGCTAGTATGCTTCGCATCCTGGGCTTAACCTTACCTAAGCCACAGCCATTTTTGGACTAAGCATTGATAGGCAGGTTGCGCATTGTTTGCTGCATCTTTTCAGGGAAGGCTGACTTTTCACATGTTACTGACTTGACAATGGAGCAAATTGAGCATCTTGAGAACGAGAATCGGCACCTGCTCTCAGAGGTCGGAGAAGTGCGAAACAAACTGAACAAGCAAATGCTGACTGAAGAGTGCCTGAGAGAAAACGAAGACATGTTGCAGTTTTACACAGGATTGTCAAATTTCAGTCTTTTGATGGCCCTTCTTGAAGTGCTGAAGGAAGGAATGGCACGTACAAACCGAAACAGTCTAACCTTCTTCCAGGAGATGCTCATATTCCTCATCCGCCTTCGCTTGAATGTGCCATTGCAGGACTTGGCATACAGGTACTCGCTTTTGTACATTGGCTTGATAAGTGTTGCATTGTGTTTACAATATCTGTTGTCACCTGCAGGTTCAATGTATCCCAGTGCGTCTAGGGTTGTCAACAAGTGGATTGATGTGGCCTTTGTCCGCCTCTCCCGTGCTGTGAAGTGGCCAGAACCTGAAGAGTTGCAGCGAACAATGCCTATGGCATTTCGGCAGTGCTTCGGGACACGACTAGCTGTAATACTCGACTGTTTTGAGTTGTTTATAGAGCGACCTTCGTCTTTCCTGCCTAGATCGCACACATGGTCAAACTATAAGCATCACAATACAGTCAAGTATCTAATCGGCATCGCTCCACAGGGCGTTATTACATTTATTTCTCGTGGGCGGGGTGGACGCTCGAGTGACAAGGTCATTACAGAGAAGTGTGGCGTGCTGAATAATCTCCAGCCTGGGGACTATGTTTTGGCAGATAGAGGCTTCACTATTGGCGACAGTGTTGGACTTCATTGTGCAAAGCTTGCAATTCCTGCCTTCACCAAAGGCAAGCCCCAACTTTCAGCCTGTGAAGTAGAAAAGACGCGAAAGCTTGCAAATGTCCGGATTCATGTTGAGAGAGTGATTGGACTGCTCCGCAATAAATACCGAATACTCAAGTACACACTTCCTGTGGAGATGCTTGCATCAGAAGAGAATGGACCCACTGTGCTCGACAAGATAGTCTTTGTTTGTTCGGCACTATGCAATTTGAGTAACTCCACTGTTCCATTCGGTTGACCCCAGAGATAGACAAAGCAGATGATTCAGCTTTTGCAAATGTTTATTGCTTAAAACAACTCTTGTGAGGAAAAATAAAGAACAGTTCTGTACATGAAACATGCTAATCTTTTTTTGTGTTTTTCTTTACACTCGCAGCAGAACCAACTTCCTCTAGGTGCTTTTTTCAAGTTCACACATTTGAAGTGAAACCACACATACTTGCAAGCAGCACTCTCGCACATGACAATTTTGCCCGACTCTGGTCCTTGGCACAAGCAATACACTTCCTCTTGCGAGGTCTCGCAGTCTTCAGGAGTTTCTAGCAGATTGCCACTGCACCTGCCGGTCCAGTAATTGAAGCAAAGTTCAGGCATAAGGATCAACTTGAAATATTCTTCACAGCGCTTCACCATGTTGGCACAAAACTGTGCATCCTTGTACACTCTGATTGCAATAAAATCTTTCAAAGTCCACAATACGAAGTCGCAGTACTTCACGTCACACACAAACATCTGCATTTGTATTTGGTAATAATAGGGATGGTGCTGCTTGAGCTTCACAGCCCCATCCACAACAGTTATACAGGAGCTCTCTTGTGTAGCAAGCACCCGTGCATGATCGTCTCTGCCGTTAAATGGACATTTTATTTCTAGGACTCCTTTTTTGCAGCAGGTGCAACTTATAATGCCATCAGGAGAGGCAGCCAGAAATGGCAGCTCGGTGGAGATTTGAAGACCAGAATCCTTGCAGACAAAATTCATATGTATGTCCTGTGACATAGCCTTGTAGGCATCTCTCGCCTTTGCTTCATGTTCTTTTCCCCAAGCAGTCTGTGGTGACCAAAACTGTGTACTTTCAGGATAACAAATTTTTCTGAGAAGTGACATTGCAGGATCACTCAACGATGTTCGGCATACTGCCTTTGCAATAGATGCAGTGATGCGGCCCGTCCTGAATGCAAACCATTTTGTGCATTTTGCCTGCTCCCTTGTGCTTTCCTCGATGAGCTCTGCAACCTGCACCATACAACAAATTATTACAGGTTATGCACACTCATTTGCTTTTTTTCTATTATTCTTTATTAACCAAGCATGAAATGCTAGATAGCAAATAGAAGTACTATGAATAGTCATACTTTACCTGTGGCTCAACTGTGAGACTTTCAGCCAGCTGGGAGCATCGCTCCATTACGGAACTCCATGTGGTGGGTTGATCATTTTGCTGCATGTTGGTCAGGATGGCACTTGGAAATTTCGTCGCAGCAGGGATGAAGTGATGAGCATATTTTGGTTCCAGGGATAACGGTGCTGGTCTGCTCCCACTTTGGTGGCACGCTGATAAAAATTCCGACCACTTTTCATCTGTGGTAGGTTGCACATTCACCCGGCGCAGTTTCCCGCGACATGGTGTTTCACCGTCCATTACTCTCTTCTTCATCTTTGAAGATGAAAAGCTCACACCTGATACAGGCTTTGCTTCAAGGGACCGTAGAGGTGGCGGCAGCCATGCATTTTCTCTATCGGTGCAGGCTTGTCCATCCCGTCTCTGCACGACAGCCTGTATGTAGAACAGGATAGCGCCAATGTGGGAACAGGCTTCTCCTAAGCCTGCCTTGCATGTGCAGTGCGCAGCTTGCACCAGCCCATCTTCTTTCACAAGGAGCCAGGGGTGCAGTGGTTTCTCACTCAGTGATTGGGAGTGTAGAACCTGCATTAAAGTGAGCATAAGCTGGTGAGAAAACAACAGTTATGAAAGCTTTTCCTTAAGGATTGTTACCTCAGAGCTCGTTCAGGAAAAAACATGTTTGCGCGCAAACATCGCAGTTGTGCCGCAGCAGCCAGAACTAGGCTGTTTGCCAATGAGCATTAGCAAACCCACAGTACACACGCATGCATCAGGAATGCTAAAACGAACATGTTGGCATAATGCATGAATATTAGCGTCTCGGCATTTAGAGCTTATTATTAGAGATTGCTCGTTTTGCGATCGAACAATCGACACATTTACGCCGCTGCCTATCCTCAGTCAAAAGTCGCTTGTGTAACGAGAAAATTGAAAAAAAAAAAACTACATCAGTTCTCGACAATGCGCGATCGCTGCGGTACACAGCGAGCTTAAATCAGCGAAGAAATGCGAAGAGATTGCACATTTTTGATCGAACAGTGCGCACATTTGCGCTGCTGCCGATGACGCTACGCAGAGTAATGAAATCGTTCTGATAACGCGACGATTTCGAAACACATCAGCGCTCGACATCACGCCACCACTTCAATACATAACACTTCACGGTGTTACAAGAAAACAAATGAGCTTACCCTGCCAACGATGACCACTCGGCTGTCGGCGAGAGCTTTGAGACGCGGCTCCTGCACCCAACCGCTGGTCAGATAATTGTGAGCTTCCAGAGCCTTGTACGATTTCAGCTGCTCTCGAGTTATGAAGCTCGTTGCATGGACGAGGTAATCCTTAATGTCTGTGAAATCCACACGTGGCAAAAGGTTAACGTCGCACTTCACTTCTGCTTCGTTCAAGTCAAGGGGGTCAACACCGCCGCACAGGCGCACCTTTTCTTCATAGCGCGACTTTTCAGGCTCTTTCAGTCCACGTGCGTACGCGCTTAACCGCATACTGAGCGAACCACGATGGAAGCAAATCTTCCGAACACCTCAATTCGCCGTCCACTGGCAAAAAACGATCAAAACAGCACGCACAGCCTAGCGCACTGGTGCTAGTCGTACTGCGGCTCCCGCGCTTTCGACCACGAGTATGGCGACCGCCGCGCCGGGCGCTAGCGCCCCTTGCGGATGACGTCACATGAATACCTCCTTTTGAAGACGCATGCCCTCGCAGAGCAGTCCAAAATGAAATAAGCAAGTATGGTTTCAACTTATACGTAGTGTAAGGAAAGTAAAACCCGTAAAATGCCCATGTTACGTACAGCATACGCCAGCGCATTTCACTAACATATAACGAGAGATATGTCTGGCCAATATCGCGGCTATTGCTGAAATAGTCAAGCGCAACGTACAAGAGACGTCAGCAAATTTCAGCAAAATCTAGCGAGTGACAGCTGACAGAGTATAAACGCAGAACGCAGCGCGTTGTTGTAAAACGCGAACGAGCTCACCCTTTCGGTATTGCCTGCACTTCTGGCGCACATCAAATAAATAAGCAAAAAATAATAAATACATAATAGATAAATAAATAAATAAATAGCTGTCGCTTAACAATGCGAAAATAAATATTTAAGAAAGGCGGGAAGGCTGAAGAACAGCTACTCGAAACAGCTGCTCCAAAGCATCCTTTGGCAGCAGATCACAATATGGCTACCCTCTACAAGAAACCGGCAAAAAATGGCGGCGGGGAGGGAGACTTCGGAGCTCCCTGTCTCATCCCTTCCCGCTTCACGCTCGAGTTCGCGGGCGTAATGGCTACGGCGACAAGCGTCAGTTTATCATATGAACACGCTCTTATTCTTTATGTTCGCCAAGGCCGTGCATAATCATGAAAACCGCTACAATACCCGCTTCATGTATACAAGAAGCACGAAGTGGGCGCGAATTCGGAAAAATGACAAAGCCGCAACTTTCTTTTTATTTATGCACTCAACATTATGCTTTTTATAATGAAACTCGGACAGGCAATAAATAGAGCAATGTACTTACATATTAGTTTCATATGTACTCACATTTAGAAGTCCTGGCGTTCTCAAGGTTGGTAGAGGCGAACCGTGTTTCTTATTTTCCCCAGGCAGCCGTCCCAACTGTCCGCACAACATACCCCCAGTTTCATCGACGAACACCTCAAGGAACCCAGAGTCTTGTGGCACATCAACTTGTAAGCTACCGAAGAACAAAAAGCAGCTTGTTTTGTCGAAATATCCAACCGGTGCGCGACAACAGAACATGACGCAACAGTTGCGCAGGAAATACGTTACGCTTCCCCCCCCAGGAGACCATAGTCACAAAAGGAGGGATGGGGGGTGACAACCACCAAGCCCGCCGTCTCCGCCGCTACTGCGAGCACTGGGTGCGCGCGAGGTCGTCGGCCTGGCTCTTAGTGCCGTGTGCAGGTGTTGTCTTATTGGTTAATTTGAACCACGAGATCTGCCCGCTCGCTAGTCAGACGAAGACATGATATAGGAAGGCGCTGCTTGCGGCAGCGTTACGCGTGTCCTTGAACTCGTTGACCGCGCCAGCTGTGTCGGTTTTTTAGAGGGAGAAAGAAGACACCGCGCGTTTTCGTTTGGGCGGGAAAAGGTGGTGTTGGCGCGAAGACGCAGAAGTCGATGTTTGAAGGCGACACTGACCGCTGTTTGACTGGCGAATATTTGCACTACATCGGTGTTTTCTTTTTTAAATCAAATAAACGAAAGAGAAGTAATAGACCTCCGATGAAGTTCTACAGCATTATTGAGAGGGTAGCAGAAAACGTAATCAAACTCAATAAGAGGTAAGATTAAAAATGTAGTGCAGGCCTACGCTCCAACATCCAGTCACGACGATGAGGTAGTAGAGTAGTTTTATGAAGATGTTGAATTAGCGATCAGAAAAGTGCAAACTCGGTATACAGTAACAATGGGTGATTTTAATGAAAAAGTGGGGAAAAGGCAGGCGGGTGAACAGGAAATCGGCAACTATATATAGAAACGCTAGAGGAGAGATGCTGGTAGAATTCGCTGGAAGGAATAAGCCTCGAATAATGAACATTTTTTTCAAGAAGCGTAGCAACAGAATGTGGACCTGGAAAAGCCCTAATGGTGGAACAAGAAATGAAATTGACTTCATACTTTCTGCTGATCCCAGCATAGTGCAGGATGTAGAAGTGATAGGTAAGGTAAAGTGCAGTGATCATAGGTTAGTGAGGGCTAGGATTCACCTAGCCCGAGAGCTTGCTCCCAGCATTACATAAAATATTCACCAAGATAATTTCCAATAGAATAAGGGCTACGCTGGACTTCAGCCAAGCAAGAGAACACGCTGGCTTCAGGAAGGGATACTGTACAATGGATCACAGCCATGTCATTAATCAAGTAATCGAGAAATCCGCAGAGTGCAATCAGCTTCTTTATGGCTTTCATAGATTACGAATAGGCATTTGATTCCGCAGAGATACCAGCAGTCATAGACGCATTACGTAATCAAGGAGTACAGACCACCTACGTAAATGTCTAGGAAAATATCGACAGACATTCCACAGCTACCTTAATTCTGCAGAAGAAAAGTGGGAAGATACCAATAAAGAAAGGGGTCAGACAAGGAGACACAATCTCTCCAATGCTATTCACTGCTTGCTTGGAAGAAATATTCAAACTATAAAACTAGGAAGGCTTAGGAGTAAGGATCGACGGCGAATACCTCAGCAACCTTCGGTTTGCCGATGACATTGCCCTGTTCAGCAACACTGGAGACGAGTTACAACAAATGATGGAGGACCTCTACAGAGAGAGTGTAAGAATGGGGTTGAAGATTAACTTGCAGAAGGCAGAGATAATGATGAATAACCGGGCATGGGAGCAAGAGTTCACGATCGCCAGTCAGCCTCTAGAGTCTGTGAAGGAGTACGTTTACCGAGGTCATTTAATCACAGGGAACCCTGGTCATGAGAAGGAAATCCATACAATAAAAATGGGTTGGATCGCATACGGCAGAGATTGTCAGCTCCTGACTGGAAGTTTACCATTATCATTGAGAAGGAAGGTATACAATCTGTGCATTTTAGCGGTGCTGACATATGGGGCAGACACTTGGAGACTGACAAAGAAGCTCGAGAACAAGTTAAGGATCGCGCAAAGAGCGGTGGAACGAAGAATGCTAGGCATAACTTTAAGAGACAGAAAGAGAACGGTTTGGATCAGAGAGCAAACGGGTAAGACGATATTGTAATTGACATTAAGAGAAAGAAATGGTGCTGGGCAGGTGATGTAATGCGCAGATTAGATAACGGTTGGACCATTAGGGTTACAGAATGGGTACCAAGAGAAGAAAAGCGCAGAAGAAGAAGGCAGGAGACTGGGTGGTGCGATGAAATTAGGAAATTCGCAGGTGCTAGTTGGAATCCGTTGGCGCAAAACAAGAGTAATTGGAGATCACAGGGAGAGGCCTCCGTCCTACAGTGGACATAATATAGGCTGATGATGATGACGCTTTATCCGAATGTTTACAAAGATCCTAGTAAAAGCTTATGTCGCAACAAAGCAGGTAGTTGTATTTACTGCCCAGAGAGGCTGGTGCATACAGCTAACGTAGAAGCTGTTTACAAAGCATAGCTAGTAATGGCACCGGTTTGAGACGGGCCGCGCGAGCGCACGCTGCTCGAACCCACGCGTCTCAGCTGCCACAACAATGGTGATGCCTTGACTATACTGCAGCCGCTACAGATTTATTTATTTATTATTGATTGATTGATCTTAACGTCCCAAATCAACATTGAGTCCATGCGAGACGTCGCAGTGGAGGGCTCCGGATTAATTTTGACTATCAGGTGTGCTTAAACATGAAACGAAACTTGAGTACACGCACTTCGCCCTCATCGAAATACGGCCACCACAACAGGTAATCGAACCCGCGACCTCGCGGTTAGCAGCCGAACGCCGTAATCACTCGGGCACCGCCGCGGGTGGGTTCGAGCCCGGCAGCGGCACCACAATGCATCCCCTCCCCCCTAAAGTTTCGTTTTCTCTCCACATTTTCCGCACACAGGCAGCGCACCCAATGCCATTCACGCGAGGGCTACAACAAGGTATAGTGAACAAACAGCGCGGACCACAGGACTACGAGGACAGTACGCGGCCGCTGACTATATCGGCTCCATGGTGGTTTTATTCGAGGAAAGGAAATGTACACAAGAAAAAGGCGGGAAGCAAGAAAGACGACCAACGTCGAAAAAAATATAAATGAATAAAAGAAAAAGAAAACAAGGAAGAGAGAGAGAGAGAGCTCAGTGCCCTTCCGCTCTGTGAAGAAGGATGACCAGCGAAGCTGTGTATGTGGGCCCCTTAATGGCGAACTGCACCTCCGCCGCGGGTCGGCCCGGCATTGCACTATCATCGGGATCGGCCCTCGTATGGGGAGTGCTTAACGCCTGCTTCACCTCCGCCGCGGGTCGGGCCGGCATTGCACTATCTTCAGGATCGGCCCACGTATGGGGAATGCTTAACGCCTGCTTCACCTCCACCGCGGGTCGGCCCGGCAGCGTATTTGCAATTGCTAGTAGGTACAGCAGGGCGTGGCACTTGCGGAGAAGACGGACGTTTGCGCGCAGGCGCGAGTAAAAGCCGGTGGGAGAGAGGAAATGTGGGGACGTTTGCTCCTTGAATATCCGACCCTTCTAGGCACTACGGAGTAGTCTCTTAGCGCGCGTTGTATGCGCTTGTCCCCAGGCATGCCGGCAGAAGTAGCAGGGCGCGGTAGTGCTGAACTTAGCATCGCAAGTTGATTGTTCGACGCAATTATATTTATGCAATCGTGTTTTTTGACTAATTAAAAGAACGTGTCATTATTTCACATTATTTGTGGCGCCTCCAGGACACCAAAGCCGCAACGGGGACATCAAAGATAGAACCCGGACTGATCCGTGGGTTGGGGCTCGCAGAGGCCTGCGCGGCCCCAACTCACGCGCCGCCCTGCTTCCAGTTTTGATCCCCCCGCTACCGCTTGGGTGCCCCGGAGATCCTGCGCCGCCTGCTTTATTGTAACATCAGGTGCTCTCCTGAGGCCTCCGTTTGCCGGTTACATGTGCCTTCCTGGAGCAGTGCTTGTAAAAAATCCAATCTATCTTCGCGACGAAAAAAGCGATCCGCGTCTTATACAGCACCAGTCAAAACCTTGCCGTTTCAGACTCAGCGGTCACCAAATGGGGCGTCGGTGTCCACTGCCTCACCGCGCTGGCAGCCAGCGGCGGAACGTAAATAAACTGCACAGCACTCCGCCACGCCGGCATGCCTAGGGGACAAACGCATACAACGCGTTAAGAAACCTCCTCCGTTGTGCCTAGGCAAAGTCACACAGTCAAGGTGCAAAGGCCCCCAGATTTTCTCTCTCGCACCCGCTCTTACTCGCGCCTGCGCAGAAACGTCGAGCGCCGTCAAAAGCACCACGCCCCGCTGTACCTACTAGCAGTTGTAAAAGCGCGACCCGCATTGCACTATCTCCGGGATCAGCCTACGTATGGAGTTTTTTTGCTTACAAAGACACGAGAGAGAGAGAGAGAGAGAACAAGGAAGGGAAAGGCAGGAAGGTCAACCAGAACAGCATCTGGTTTGCTACCCTACACTGGGGGTGGGGGAAAGGGAAATGGAAAGAGGAAGAAATGGAGAGAGTAAGCACTGAGTACGTGGGGGAGGGACACCATACACAAGCCGGTCTCTTAAGCCGGTGCACTTCAATTACTGCACTAGTGCACGAATCGCTTTTCGAGCCAGTGACGGGTGTGGCCACGGTCCGAGTATCTTTGACTCGGTCACGAAAATTTCTTTGGACGGTAGAGGTATACAATAAAACGCTACTAAAGCAGCGAGTTATCAGGCACCGGATGAGGCAACACCGAATGAAGCAATGAAGCAAGCTCATCAGCCTCAGTATACGATCGCTTTGAAAACGAAACATAGAGACCCCTGAGAACATTAATGTGTGCTCTCTCGAATTCGCGCACCATGCCTCGACAGGCGCGAGTGAGCTCGCGAGAATGGAGCGGGCAGGAACAGCGTGTTCGGCAGACGCGGCAATCATTCCGTCATCGAAGAACGCTTTAGGCCACGTGACCAGCTTGCCCACTCTCCGGTCAAATACGTGGTAAGTGCGCCTCGGTTATGCGCGCAACTGAGGCTCTGGCGTGCGGACAATAACTCAGGCACAAGCCCGCGTAATCTACCCAGTTAGGACGTGTACCTAATGATCGTGTCGCGGTGCACTTTCGACAGTTTTCGACGCTTTGTGCTTCTGTGCTACCAGACCTTGAGCGGCAGCCAGACGTCATTCGCTGAATCCCTCTATTCGCGTGCGTTTCGCAACCTCCGCTTCGAGCACTAAAACAACCTATAATCGATTCTGGACTGAGCTTACACTGGACTCGACCTGTGAACCCACTTCTGCAAGCTCATGAATATTGAGAGACCTCGATGAAAAGCGTGCTACTTGCAGACGATGCGGACGCCGGCTTCCACAATTCGGCCACGGGGTTAATGATGTCTCTATTTGAAGAAGTTTACAGGCCCGCAGCCTATAGCGCTGAAAAAATAGACATGCGCCCACCAGACGTCGATACCATTAACTACGCTTGCTGCAGAAATGCAACCGCAAGCAAGAAAATTAGGATCGCGATAAGCAACAAATGCAAAGCACACATTACAACGTATTTATAAAGATGATATGATGACGGATCGCGAATATTGAAAACACATATATAAAAGACCCACATTTTCAGCCGCTTAGAAGCACGCAATAAACTGTTCTTGTTCTTGGGAATGTCCGGGACCAGCCCCCGTCATTTTCCCAGAGAGCCGCTTCGGGCGGGCGGCCATCTTTTGTCGATCGAACCCTCAAAGAAGGAACGCGTCGTTCTCGGGTTGGAAACGATGTGTAATAAGCTACATCTCCTCCGCCTATCGCAAGCGCGCTTTCAGGGACCCTAAAAGTACATCGGCGCGGTCGAACCCAGGAAAGCTAGGACCCCTCGTTCCAGAATTCCTTATACGACGTCTTCAAACCCGCCCACCATTTCTTCGCAATACGGCGGGTGGGAAGCTTTCCGTAGCTCAGCATCTTCTGTCGGCGACTCTGGCAGTCAGTGCGGTCAAGCTCGTGGAAAACGCAAGAAGGGCCAAGAAACGCCGCCTCTCGAAGGGAAAACGTGCCGCAAACCTTGCGGGCCGCCGTGGGATCTCGCGAAGGATGAAGCGTACAACGAGACCAGAGATGAAAGGAGCGAGATAGATGAAAAGACGGTCGGTTTTCAACGCAGCTAAGCCGAAAGGAAAGCGCCTTCCACCAGTCGCTCGGAGCGGTCAGCGGCGGACGCAGCGATCGCAGGCAACCGCGCAGGTCCGCGTTCGTGTGTACACGCGCGGGCCTTTGACCCTAGGGGAGGCGGTTGGCCATTAACTGCGAACTCCGATATGACGTCGTATTGTAGGAGATGAGAACCGCTCAACGTCGTACACAGCACTGTAGCTTGTACGGAGCGCTTCGCGTACATACGTACGCCGGTGAAGGGGGGCGGGAAGGCTTGCGAAAGGAATGCCACGGCCCAGCAGCGGGAGCCTCTGCACGAACAAATACACGCGCCACCGGGGCCGCGTATGCAAGCAAAAAAAGCCCCAGAACCACAGGAGCGTCCCGCGCGCTATGGATTGGGACGTGCATGTAAGAAGGGTGCACGTTTACGCAGACATGTGTAGTACATAGCGACCGTGTTGTTCTGGTATGAATGCGAAAGGGGGGAGAAGGCTTCGGGGAAAGGGGGCCGAAGAAGGGTACCGTACTTGCCAGCGCGAGCGAAGGCGCGCGCGCGCACGGAGTGGCTTCAAATTACGGCTCTTCGCCGCTCGCTCGCGCGGGGCCGACGCTCCACGAGGGCCTCGCGCGCGTCGGCCAATAATAACCCCAATCGCGGAGGGGCACCTCCGAGGCAGGCATGCCGCGCACTCGGATAAATGTCAAGAGAGAGCCCGTGACACAGATAGAGTGGGCCGGCCGGCCGAGTTGGCGAAAATGCCGCGCGATATGCCCGACGTCAGCGATGACTGCTGCGCCGGCTTGAGCTGCGGCCGGCTTATATAGGAAAGCTCTAAACGCGACCAAGGCGTTCCCAGCGGTTCCCTTCCTTATCGGCTCGACGCGGTTGAACAACGCGTGTCACTGTGAACGAGCACGTGCATGCGTCGATAGGAACGCTGACATATGGAGCTGTTATGCGTAGAAGGAGTGGCACGCCGCAGTCCGAGAACGAGTGTTTCGAAAGGTATGTCCGAATCACGCACGAAGTGATGATCCGTTATTGACCCGAAAAACGTACGCACATATTGCACATAATTCTCTAAGCCAACGAACCACCGTTACGAGAAATACGCAGCTTAAAAACTAAACATTCCTTCGGTTGCATTATCGGAGCTGCTGGGCCACGTGAACGGGTACATTGCAGTGGTGACACTCTTTTACACGCCGTCGTCTTCTTTGGTGTCAAGAGTTATTTTTTCTTCCACTATGAATCCCGATTTCCTCCTTGGCAAGATTGCTTACTTCTCCAACCAAATCCCAGATCGGTTTCTTCTTCTTAAGCAACGCTGTTCGATGTTGCACTGACGTGGCACAAACTCTTGACATCCTCTGGTTCTCACGCTCCCCTCTTGTCGTCGACGCAGCGGTATCGCTAATCGTTGCACTGAAGTAACGTTGAAGTTGAAGCGACATAAGCTCCAACGTACGTTGCTGCGAGTGTGGCCATACCTGTTTGCACGCAGTTGAGCGAGGGACACGCGTCACTGTTGATGCACCAACACTCTGCTCTTAGAAAATTAGAATTCCCTAAAATTCGCATCATCAACGCCATCAAATTTCATCAATTTACATTTAAAGAATGAGCAGAACTTGTAATGTACAGCGACATTTACCTCAGTATACGGTTCGAATTCTGTAACGGAAAACACCGAAAATATGGCATAAACACGTACACGAACAACTCGTACTAAACACGACATGTTTGACGGCAATTGACGACACCTTAGGTATTACTGTGTGGGACTATATGTGGCAACATGACAGACTGTGTGCCAGTGCCCACACAGATAGTCTCGCGTTATTCATTCTTCACATCTTTCGTTTCCTCATTTTTCTCGCGTCTTTCATACCCTCGTCCCTTTTCTGCAGTACAGGATAGCCAACCGGAGATATCCTCTGAGTATGCTCGCTGCCTTTCTTTTAACTTTATCTCGCTGTCCGAGCAAGGCCAGCGCAGTACGCAAATGCTGACGCTAAATAACGTAAAGTGAACCATTACGTGCAGTTCATTTCGAACTTTTCGCGAAATTAACGCACCAGGCTTCATTCGCACTCATATAGCGAGCCTGCAGATTATCTGCGTTTGACCACCTCTGTGTGATAGGATATCGAGCCACGGCAGTCAAGCTGTAGACTGCCTCGTTTCTTGAAGATGCTGGACGGCCTGGCGTATCATTGCTTGTTTATTCTTTTTTTGTTTTTGTTTTGCATTAAATACATTCTTGTGTTTCTACTTTCTTTGCTCACAGAGGCATTCCTGACTACTAACAAATTAAATATTTCTTCAGTCATTTCATCACACTAATCAATCTCGATCATCAAAAAATTGAAATAAAAAAAATTTTCTTTTTTTCACTTAGCCGTTCACGAATCTAGCGCTGCCTGTCTCCGCTCCGACATCGAACCAAGGAACGACCCTGCGACCAAGAGGACGAGAACTTCTGCACAGGTGAGATGGAGTCACTTGGCGTGCGCAATCTAACCAGCACATGCTTGATAAATAGCATGTGCCCATGTGTTTGTTGCCCATGCATGGGTTTCGACTGCATACGCATACACACGGAGCGTTCCTTGGAAGGTGATAGATGTCCCCCGAAATTAGGGGGTCGTTAGCAAAAAGTGAAGCGGCCGCTAGGCTGCCCCTAATCAGGCGATCACGTGGTCATCGAAGCGTGACCCGATTGTTGGTGCCGCGCGTGCAAGAGCCTATATAAAGATGGCGCACGGGGTAGGACGACTGCAAAGCTGGAAGGAGAGGGGAGGGGGGGGGGGGTATGCGGAGGGATGCGTTTACAACACGCTTACCCCTCACAAGGAGCAACGGTGAAGCCACGAGAAAAGCCGAGAGCGCGCGCCATAAGGCGTTTTCGGTAGCACGTCGGAGGCGTGAGTTGTTGCACTGACTGTACGCCTCGCCTTGCCTCGCCTTGATGATCGATGGCACCATCTCCCTTCTCTCATTGTCGACGGGGACGCTCCGCGATGAAGTGTCCTTTGTATCGCTAAAACTGTGCAGCACTGCGAAAACCATGAGGGCGTTCCGAGGTCTGGTCAGCGCAGTTCGCGAAATATATATAATATGCAAAGCGTATACCAGTTGGTCTTGACAGTGGACAGCCGTTAATGCACGGCTGATGTCATCACTTTAACGGCACAATGTGTATCTCGCAGTGACATCTGCTTAACTGTTCTTGCGGACCGACGACACAGCCGCTGATGTTGCATGTTTCGGCGGACGGACTCAGATGCCATGCTACATTGTGTCACGTACCCACAGCGTCTCGACTCCGTATTCCTTGTGGCTCGAAGCACGCATTGGTGAACGAGCTTTGTCCAAGCGCTTAGAAGACGATGCTTCAATGCGAAAAACGTCTTGAAACGCCGTCTGCTTGCCCAAGTCAACAGTAGAAATCGTGGCGCTGGATGTGCAAGTGCGGCGGACTAACACACCATTACTTTTTCGGCCGGCGGACGCCTTTCCAGGACGCTGCACGCTTATAGCGATACGCTACGAGATATGCCTCATTGGGAGCCACGGCGCCGTTCTTTTTTTTTTTTTTTCCTTTCGTGTTCGAGGAAAACGAAAGTGCGCGTAAGCATTTGACGCCCGGGCTGCCCATAAAGCACGAACGCCCGCATATACGCCCGCCATATATCTGGCCTCCGAAGGTGTGCCGCTGTGCAGAGTAATTCAAACTTCGCCGCCGCGTCGCCTTCATTAATCCTGTAATCACTATTGCGGCTACCGAGGCTTGTACCATCAATACCGCTCATCAAGCTGTTTTCACTCATTCCAGCGGTAGCCTGTTCTTTTTTCGTTTTCTCCCTTGGGTAAGTCATCCATTAGCAAGGCGAAGCGCAACTTATGGGTGCGACTCTAGGAAAGGTGCGTTGCCCATGGATGCAAAAGCAGAGAGCTGCGTAATTGGACTCGGTTTAGAAGCTCGGTGTTCTTTCGGTAGTGCGAGCAAATCACCCGACTATAGACGCCTGGGCGCAGTGAAAACGCAGAGTGCAATCTTTCTTTTTCTCCTGCAATGTAAAAGGCTTTTGGGTGGTGTCGCTTGTCAATGTGTGAACGCCTCGTTGTAAGCCTTATACGTCCTGCCATGAAGCCTCTATTTCGATCGCCTATGCTATGAGGCGTAAAAAAAAAAAAGAAATAAGTGGCTCCGTAGAGGAAGAGGGCGTGATGAGGCCAGTATACGGCGCTCAATCGCCGATTCTACAATACCGAGCGAGCTCAAATCAGCAGCGGAATCTGCATCTCGTCAGAAACAGCTTAGCTTCGCGGCGGTTTGCAAGGTTCCGTGTACACAGCGACTTTAGCTGTGCCTTAAATCACTGACTACGTGCGCGTGCTTACGTGCCAATAGTGGGAGGTACCTCGGCGTGTGAAGCGAGATGCGAGAAAAATAAGAGAAATCATCTGCCGCGTAAGGTACGGAACAACTTCCTCGGCCGTAAATATCCCACCTGTTCCTTAAACGAGTCGCGAACATGGCCCACGTGCAGCTACTTCTCGCCTATATATCTCGTACGCGGATGTGTGCTCAGCTGTATAAAGATGTGTGCAGAAAAGAGCTGTATCTTGATCTCAGTGGTGCCGCATATACGGCCTGTGCTGACGACTTAGTTTAGCACTGTGTGCTTACGAAAAGGAAAATTCCGTCGAACACCGTGATAAGAGCTGCGAGTACAATGCCGGCGCACGTAACGGCAGCAGGAAACAAATATGGTGGCTGCGTACGTCGTGAATTTGAAGTGCGCCCGCTGGCGTACTGCGGCGCGCAAAGGAAAGTGGCTCTTTAGCACAACAGTTTTTCTTGCGGCGGCCCTCGAATTAGCTTCGCTGGTGATACATATGAAAGGCGCTATCACACGGCATGCATGATTTGAGCAAGGCGCATATACGTAGCTATTTTTCTGGAACGCTGTTTTCTTTAGTGATTGACGCGAAGACTGCGGTGCGCTTATGTTAGGGTCAAACGTTTGCCCAAAGCAGGATTTGAGAAACAAATTCCGGCCGAAGCTATCTCAGCATGCATGTCGGCGTTAACGCGAATGTGAATTGAAGCAATGTATAGCGACTCACAATGTATTGCCACCGACGAAAGGAGTCATGTATGAGGTGTGTTCTGCCAGCCGCGGGCTAACCTGTTGCGCTTCGGATGCATGGATGGATAAGGTTGAGCCCTTTAAATCAGGCGGCGGCACAAGCTACCTAGCTGTGAATAGTAATACATTTTGGATTTAGTGGAGGGTGACATTTCACTCTTGCTTTGATTTTAGCCCCCAATGAGATAACATCCGTTAGGTTATTTCCATCCGCTTCAAATCTATTTTGCCTCAACTGTCCCTAAACCCCAATGCTTTGAAAACATCAACTCCGATGCTTTCCTCTGGACACGCTGCGTCATCTAGCGGCGCGCCCGCGAAGTTCTTTCATGTGGCCTCCGAGATGCGTGGTGCGCCGGAGCGTGCTAACGCTGAGGAGTAATCCCTCTCTGCCCGATGGTATTCGTGGCGTCACGCCAAAGCATCCGGATGCTGTGCTTGAGAGACCTCTGTGACGTGGATACATACCACCTTGCTCCGCAGAAATTTTAAAGATAGACAGAATAAACTTTATTTTCCAGCGGATAAGGTGATCTGTCCACCCCCCGACACGCAGGTCAGGGGGCGATTGCCGCCGTCTCAGATGCAGGCTGGGAGGTCTTGGGTCCCAGCAGCCTCTTCAGCCAGTTGGACGAGCCGGAGCTGGAGCTGAGTCCGAGCTGCGCAGCAGGGTCTCCCAGGTGACTCTACTACCTATTTTGTGCGTTCCCCTTGGAGAGTACGGACATTCCCATATTATGTGGGCGAGGGTCCCTCTCTCCTCACAAAGATTACGCCTATCGCTCCTGGCCTCGGGAAACATGTGGTTCGCCATAACCGGGTGCGGATACGTATAAGTTTGTAGTCGTCTCCACGCGACTGCTTGTCTGTTGTCTAATTTCTGGTCTCGCGGGTGTACCAGTCTACGAGCCAATCTATAATGCCGCGTGATCTTTTCATATTTAAAGAAATTTTAAAGGATTTTTCTTTCATTGAAGAGCGACGTAAAGAGGCTAGACAGACAGATGGACCGAAAGTGGCTCACTCAAATAGGCTAATGCTATTCGCATTAAAGACACATCCTTCCTGCACCTGAGAACGAATCCTTTATTTAAAAGGTGCTACCTGTTCCAGTGTATGCGACCAACGCAGTGTTTTACTGTCTTAATGGCTGCAATGTTAAATTGGGTTGACATTCGACTTTTTGTTTTGTTTCTATTACGAGTAGTACATGCTTCCGAGTACATGCTTCCTATTATACGAGTGCATAGCCGACGTACGCAGATAGAACGACTGAAAGCTGAGCTAGTTGATAAGGATTCATAATGCAAAGAAGGGGTAAGGCGTGCAGACACGGACACAAGAGAAGTGGACAACACGAACACCGGTGTACGGCGTTCGTGTTGTCCACTTCTCTTCCGAGTCTGCACGCCTTACCCTTTTTTGAATTACGTACGCAGATAATTTTGTTCGCTTTCGCATCACTGCGACGATGTATTCAATATTCTTAGTAATCTTTGAATCGCGGGCCACTCCGAATTCCCTCACGAATTCACGTGCAGCGCAGATATTACGCTTTGCACACTAATGCGTTACGAAAGATGATATCCACGCAATGAGAAGAGATCAGCCGATACGCATCGGCAAGAAGATATTGGCACCGGTGGCTACAAGGAGAGGAGGCAGTGGCTGCGCATTAGGAATCGGACGTTGAAGAAGGTGCACATGCTTGGGCGGAAACGGAAGAATCTAATTTGACCTGCTCATCCTTATTTCTGGCCATGCAGGGGGGTATTCTGTAAGAGTCCACCTAGTGGACTGTCCAGATCCGCCGCTACTGATTGGCTAGGGCTGCTCGTCTCCTTCTCCCTCATACAGCTGCATCCAATCAGCAGCGGCCGAAATGGACAGTCCACTAGGTGGACTCTTACAATACACCCCCCCCCCCAGACCTCGTAAGCAGTGAAATGGTAATTGTGTTATAACCTGATTGTTTTAGTAACAACTGCATAGATAATTGATTTGCTGAACTTGAACGCTCACTCCGGCGTATCGTGACCACAGGCGTATGCGCGCTAGACCCTGATGTATCAAAAACACCGTAGCATGCATAATACGTTGGGCCTTACAGGGTTAAAAATATATGAGCAGTATCACCCAAACTGCGAATCAACGATAACGCTGTCTATATCGCAACTTTGGAGAACCACCGACCTGTAACCCTTCATTTTTTTTTTTGAAGTTTTATTCTGTGGCTTGACAAACAAAGAAAGAAAGCAGGAAAAAGAACGGTAGGGAGACCTACTAGACGAGTGTCCGGTTTGCTATCCTGCACGAGATGAAAGAAAAGGGAGTAGGACGAGATAAAGATAACACTGCATGCACACGAGAGGATGCGCAGGAAGATTGTAAGCGATCAATGAGGCCCGGTTCACTTGAAAAAACTGCAGTAGCACTTGAATAGCTTTCTGCGCCAGCGACGGATGGAGCCATAATTCGAGAATTTCAGCTTCAGAAATTGTTCGGCACTCTACCCGCTTTAGTGTCGGGCTGTCGATTGGTATGCGCTGGACGTCGGTATCAGGTCAGGTGCTCAAAAAGTGCTCGACGACTTTTCTTCTCATTAACAAAAGTAGCACGTTGATCTATTGGTCATTCGAATACACGGGACCGTATGCATCCATAAACGCCGCTCCCGGCCATTGGCAACAGAGTAATGTTGCATCGCCACCGGAGAGGCTGGTCGGCTATTGCTGCAGTAACAAAGGATCTGGGGTTCGTAGTTGCACCTGTACGGACCGCTCTAGAGAAATTTTCTTTCTATAGTTATTCTTTCATGCCCACAAGAGGCGCACGCTGGTTTAGCGGTCATTCCAATAAAAAAGAAACGCGTGTACATGCACTGCCAGCCATAGGCGGTAATGTACTGTCGCGGGGAACCCTTGTACAAAGGATCCAGGGTTCGCGGCCTGCACTTAAAAACGCTCGGATGGTTCCAGAAAGCGTTGTTTTCTGAGCGAGCAAACGAAGTTCCCTGGCAGCATCCGTCATCACCAAAGAAACTGAGAGCATGTGGGTACTACTGTAGGTTGAGACCGACAAGCTTGTCAGCGGAGTCATTACCGGCCATGCCACAATGACCCTACCACCACCCCCCACACACACACAAACACACACACACAAACACACACACACACACACACACAGAGAGAGAGAGAGAGAGAGAGAGATCCTCGTTCGCCATTTCCTGCGGTGATGAGGAAAGTTGAGCTAGCCCCGTGCGCTTCCACAGGCAGTGTGTTGGGCCGACTTCAAAGACGGTGACAGCGGTCACGCACGGACGCGAACTGGAGTAGAAACTAAGTGAACGCCCTACAATGTTTCAGGATAATTGGTCGATGTTTCGAAGCGCAACGGCAGATAAAGGATATTATAGCAGGTAAAAACAGTTGAAGAGCTCGCTAGCGCTTGTCCTATACTTTGCTTTACCTGTTGTCTCTCTTTTACGTTGTGGTCTTGCGGAACAAGCGTCCTAGCACTTCCCCTCGTAGAGCAGCGACGAACACGAAAACTGGACAAAGGGAGAAATATAAAACAAGCTGTGACAAACTAGCCGTCTCGTCGCACTACATTTGCAGTTGTGAGCTATTGCTACGACACGCGTCGCACCTTTCAGAGGCGGCAGCAGATTGTCGCAGCGCATGCTGGCGCATGCATAGCGCAGCCGTCGCCGCGCTACTTCGCGAAATTAGAAGCCCTGCGCTTTGTTACCTGCATCACTAGTGACGAGCGTTACTTGCTGAATGCACGGTGCGAAACAATACCGAAACGGCGCGATAAGAAAGGACAGACAAGTTCATTTTACAGGCATTATAGGCATTGACTCGCGTGCGAACAGCAATAGCAAGGTCATTAAACCTAAGTATCTACCGCATGCAAAGGAGCGACATTTCCGCTCAACGTACAGTAAGTTTGCCAAGTCTCCCTTTGGCGCTGCTTTGGGTCGTGAATTCCGTAACTGATCAGCAGCTATAGTCTTCTTGTCAACTTTAAACTTGGTGCGCTTCTTCGTGGGCGGGGAAACTAGCGAGATTCTGCGATGGTTCAGCTCTGCCCAGGTGACAAGTATGGCGCGCCCTGCCCGCACCAATTCATTCGTCAGCGTTTTCATCTGGATGTGTAGCACGCTATAGGCGTGCCGCCAGGCAGAACCTCTTCAGTTTTCATTAAAGGGCACCTCTCTCTCTCTCTCTCTCTCTCTTGCTCTTCGCGAGCTGTAGTTCAAGAACATCTCTGGCCGCGGTGTGGCGTATATTACGACGCGGCCGACGTCGCAGAGAGGAGGAAAAGTACGGCCGCCGCGCGTTTTGAGCGCGACGCGAGGACTCCCGCAGAAGCGGCCCTCCTCTAACAGCCACGATACCGCGAGAACAGCAAACAAAACGAGACGAAAAATGGTTCGGGCTCGCGCGTGGCACTCGCTAAGCGCGTCGCCGGCACGCCTGGCCGAGAGTCATGTCGATCGGGGATGGAGATAGTTGGCACCCCTCTCGAGCCGCCAAAGAGACCGCGCCCGCGGGGGCTTCTCTGTCCGCAAGGTAAGAAGGGGGAGGGGGGCGCCGAGAAGGACTCCCAAGAGAAGAGGTGTGGTCCTCGAGCGAAGAACAAGTGACCCACATCGTGCAACGGCAATGGCCGGTCTCATCTTTCCCTAGTTTTCTTTTCTTTTTTCTTTTTAGCTGAACTTGGACGTCCTCGGTTTCGGCTGGCGTGGCTGAATGAAGGGAACTCGAACCGCGTCCGCCGCGGTATATATGTTGCGGCAAGCTGCCGTGCTAATGGTGGTCACCCAGTAGCCCTGGCAGCCAGCTCTGCGCGCACAAACGCGCACCATACATGCGAGCGTATATATATGTATACAGGGTGGCGCGTGTGGCTTTGTTGCGCGCGCGTAACGTCATAGGGCCCAGTATGCTCGCGCATTGCAGTGGCCGGTGGGCGCTTCCTCTCCCGATACGGCTGCCGCTCGGCCGGCTCTTATATCGTCCGCGTTTTGAGACTCGCGTGTTTCGAGACTCGAGAACAATTTGCGCTCCCAATCTGGCGCACCTCGTCGAACGACGCGGAGCCCGCCTGGTTACGAATGCGAACTGTACATTGGTCCGCGTGTGTGCGCGTGTCGTACGCATAAATCATCCGCGATCATCTAACGCAGTATAGCTATAGGATTCGAAAGTAGAGGTTCAATGGTGGCCGCTCATTACCAGTCCCGAAGAGAAGCATCAGCAAGAGACACGCATGCCTGCAGGTTTGGAGAACCACGGTCTAAATATAGCACCAATAATTTTTATATATTTTAGCAGTATATTATGTATTTTATTTGTTTTTCTAGTAAATGCATTCACAAAGACAAGTATCGCTTCGTTCTTTGAGCAATAACAGCGAAACTATAAATAGCAATCAAATAAAATAAAATGCCTAGCGCTCGGGTTGTTACCGTCGATCTAGACAAGGAACATCTCGCTCAAACTATGGGCGATCGAAACATCGTACTCGACGATTATGCTTGAGTATACATTAGCGTCGATGATGACACATCGTACCAAATGAAACAACCACCTTTTTTTTTTCTAGAATAGGTCGACAATAGCGGTGAAATAAAACAGCCGCGATAACAGCGATTTGATACATGCATAGAAGTATTCTTCAGGTATAATTTGAGAGCGCTATTCAAGAGTGGTACACGCTGTTGAATTGGTGAAAAAATAAACGCAAGCAATACATTTCCCCTCAATATATCCGCCGCCTAAAACAGAGACGAACGCTTTGCGCTGAGGTCGCCTGTCTGTCTCTTTGTAAATTTACTTGTCTTGTGCACAAATTGTAGTTATCTATAAGTGCTCGTCTGGTATTTTAGCACGAAAGAAAGTTCAGCTAGTTCGTGTGACACGCCTAAGTTTTTTCTAGCATGTTTGTCTCGGTACGGAGTAGAAGCTGTGCTAGTCACCTAAGGTGCAGAGGAGACGTTCGATAGACTCCTCACACCCGCAGCTGTCGCCCGAAGGTGTGATGGCGCCCATCGCAATAAGCAACAAATAGATCACCCGAGGAACGAATAGATCTCAACGAGGAACGAACAGATCACACTAGATCATCTTGAGTCAAGACAATTATCAGAGACAAAAACACTCGGACGGTTTAGTCACACGAGGCACAAGTTCAGTAAGTGATACGCTCATCACTTCAGTTCCTGAATTCGACAAATCTCAGTGAGTCAGTGGTCTCAACGCGCATCTCGGGAAAAAGCAATGTCCTCAATGTTTCCTCATCTTTCTTCCTATCTTTTGCTTCCCTATCTTTCTCCCTTCCTATCTTCCTTCCTACCTAATGCTGTGTACAAGGCCTTAGCCTTGTGCACAGCATTCACTTTCAATTCGACACGCTAACACACCTTCGCTCGTTGCCGCGCCCACTCGCATTACACCCTCTTCCCTTTCGAAGAACCCCACCTATATATACTATGGCGAGGAAAGCATACGTCGCCTTGAAGAAGACAAGTCCACTTGTGGAAACGTTGGCTCCTTCTTTCACCTTGCTCTCGTTTTGCTCATCGTCTTGCATTTCCATCTCCCGCATTCCCCGTATTTTTCCTATCTTTTCATCACTTAATCTCTTTTCCCCTGCCTAAGATAGCAAACCGGACGCTTTGTGCAACTTCCCCCCCCCCCCTCCCCTTGTGTTTGCGTGTGTATGTGTGTTGGCAAAGACACACTGGAACGTACGCGTCCAGATTCGGCACCCATCGAGCAAAGTAATATGGCTAGAGTAAGATATGGGGCCAGAACAACATTCACCAAGCGAGAATACGACCCGTAAACAATCGTTCTAAATGGAGACAGATAGACTAGACTAAAAGCTTTCCTACTGTATCGCAAAGCGAAGAGTTTATTTAGACACAAGGTGAACTGATGCCAACACCTAGTTTGCCGTTTATTTTATTCTGTTATTATGAGAATTGGTTTTTCATTTCACAGAGAATGTAGTGTCTCGTGAAATTCCGATCAAGCGCCAACCTACGCTTAAACTCTGATTTCCCTGTTAAAATGCTTTCAAAACTCGTAAATTCTCTCGTGAAACAACCTTTGCACCGATATGAATTTTTTGCGCTGGTTGCATTTGAGAGAGAAAGTCAAATTCTAGCGACTCTAAGAAGGAAATGTTTTATTTAGGATATCTATTTCTTTTCTGACGAACATTCCCTATAAAAAAATTTCACAAAAAATTAAGCACGAACTTTACGGATCTGTAACTCTTTACCAAAAACAGATATCGCAGTGCTTCAAACTGTCAGAGCATTTTAGGCGAACAAATACAAAATACGAGTTCACGGCTATAGCTTATGTGAAATTGCTACAATGCTTACGAGGGTTTTGCAAAATTCCTGTGCTATCGAATTAATGGTATGTTGAAGAGCGCTGCGTATTATGCCTCAATTTCGTCCGCTTTCGATGTTCTAAAACGTGTAGCTTACATAATTTCGATACCATTATTTATTACTCACTTGCAGAGTTGAAAACCTTCAAAACTTGGCACTTGAGTTTTCTTTCGTTACCTACGCGAAATTATTCAAATTCATAGGAACACGCCCAGCACATGAAGGTTAGCTCGTGCCGAAACATGCGCGAAATTCGCAAGAGGTGGCCGAGGGACTTTGTTGCAGGTTGTACGGTCTAACTTTTGCAATGAGCCGAACGAATAAGGATATATGCTCGTACACCAGCACGGTTATTTAAGACGGGGCGTATCGATTCTCACAACTGCACGACATGCGACGAAACAGGAGACATTGAACACTTTCTGTGGTCGAGCCTGAAATACCAAGATGAAAGGGACGCTCTTACGGAGAACCTGCAAGAAAAGGACATTCCGCATGCGTACCTGCAACACTGTGTTTCCAGAAGGATCAGTTATAGCCCGCCAAAAAAGCTTCACGTCTTCTTACCACATTCTTAAGAGAGACTGGTTTGATGGACATGTGGTGAAACACTGCAGTGGTATTGTAAGAAGACGGTCGGGCGAAGCAATTTCCGCCCCTGATCGCCAGGCTCAACCGGCCTGTTGCTACAACCTACCAGAACCGGTACGTTATTACATTAATGCAACAGCAGTTTTCACAGCCGTGGTGAACAAGGCAGACATGTCTTTTCGGGTAACAAGGTCTAGTCTCTCTCTCTCTCTCTCTGTCTCTCTCTCTCTCTCAAAAACAAGAAAGAGAGAGAGATAGGATTGTGCGGGAGTGATTTCAAATAGAAACCACGGTTATTTTCCCCAACACTTTCCATGGCCTCATTATTGTCTGCTGGTTATTGTCTGGTGGCTTAACGCGGTTGCGACTAACAAAGGTCGGTCCCCTCGGTTGCCCTTCTCCTCGTTCACTGTGCTTTTCCCGTGCGTTTTTGCCATGCATTCGTAGTGGCTCTGTCCTCGTGTAAGCACCGGCCGAAGCACGCCGAGCAGGCTTTCCTCCCGCCTCTAGCCTCGCAACAAGGAGTCGAGATATCTCCGCAAAATCAGTGTGTGGGTGTGTGTGGAAAACTTTATTGAAGATAAGAAACTAACGGAAAAGAAAAGGCTGCCTGAGGGTGGGGCCCTCGGTCCCGAGCTCCACTGGCGCGGGCTGCTCCCCAGGCCCGATCTAGCGGAGCTGTTCGCCCCTGCAGATCGGCGGCTTCGCCCAAAGCAGCGCAAGGCGCGTACTGTACACACGTGACAGTGGGCGTGGAACAACCAACGGCGGCGAGGCAAACATCAAGCCAAGGCGAGAAACGTCTTAATTTTCTGTCGCCTCGCGGAACCTGGCGGGAGGCAATTAGCTGCCCGAACGGGCCATCCTGCTGGCTCCTTGCTTCCTTAATTATTCTATCAAATTAAAAAAAAGAAGAAAGTCTCGTGCGCTTAGCCCGTACGCCTCGCAGCGAGCGCCGTACGGCATCGGCGATCGCCGTTCGGTGTCAGCCTTTACACATACGTCTTCATTCCCAATTGTGTGCACGGATGTATTCCGCGTACAGTCCAAAACACGCCGACCGCACTTGGCGCGCCGCGCCTGCCTTGGAAAAGCACCTGCGCGCGCGCGATACCATCGGCGGGCGAGCTTAATGAGCGCTGCGAGATTGTCGCTAGCCGCGCTAGATTCACTTACAGTAGGACGCTTGGAGAGCCCAAGGCGCCGTGACGTTCGCTCTCTTTCTTTTTTTTTTTTGTTTTCTTTGCGAACGGTTTTCTCTTTTTTTATTTCGTTACTCATTTTCTATCCTCTATTCCCGATACGATCCTCCTCAACACACACGTCGACACGCTTCACTTATAGTGATTCTTCCTAGGTGCCGAAGGCATGGAATCCTTTGAGGTGGTACGCGCGCGTGAAAACAAACCCTCAGAAAAGAAGTCACGAGGTTCATCGAGCAAAGGTGAGTGGTATCGCTCCAGGTGGGACCAGGAGGAAAGGGTGTCTTCTACATGAGACACTCGCAGTCGTGCAGTTTGCGTAGCTTCCACTTCTGAATTGAAGAATTTCTGAGCACTAAATTGCTCTCCTCAATTTGAAAAAAAAAGAAGATGTATGAATTTACAACCGATTGCGTGCGCGGCAGTAGAGGTGTGCGCAAAATTATCCCTACAGCATCGCCGTCATCGTTCGTTTTTCACTAGAGTACCGGGCTATAACAATTGCCATAAACGTTATCAACACTGTTTTTTTATCTACGTTATTATTGGCTTGTTACATACTGCCGAATTCACAGTCGTCTCTTGCATTCTCTTGATTGCGGAGCACAAATTCATGGTGACGTGCGCTTCGCAAACGCCTGTGAGGGCGTCGATCGAGTCATCGCGCGTATTAAAGCACCAGCATCGACACCGCTCCTACAGATCGACTGGTAATGTGGAGAATATTTGCATTATTCCATGAGGTTATAATAATGCCTTATACTCTTACGTGTATCATTGTAGTAAATATGTCCATGTTGAAGGTTTTAAGTTATGTTTTCCAATCCTGCACACAAGAAAATACTGCACCCTTGCGGGTGTGTTGACTATCGAAACATCCATCTTACACCCTTGTTTTTTTGTAATTTTCGACAATGGTTGTATTTTTTAGCATAACACGCTTAGCGAACTTCTGCATGGTGTTATGCGAGAAAGATGTTTGCGTTACAGAATTTAAGAATGCCCAGGCGCTCAGACTTTTCAAATAAGTAAATAAAAAAAGAACGCACGCGCTCTTTCACTAGCAGTCTGTGCATAGCCACTGTTTGAGCACGCCAGATCAGTCACAGTAGGCTATAGATATAATCCTACTGCTTTGTATATATGGCGCACAGGATATTGTTTCACGTGATGCATCATCCTTCCAATTACAAACACTGCGTGACACGCATAACTGGGGCCCAGTAAACATCGTGCACGACCAGGCGTATGGTTTGCCCAACTTTCTTAATGATTAGGGGCGTAGCTTTCACCCGCCGCCACCTTACCGGCCACTCGAACAGCCCCTATTGTGAACACTGTCAGACGCCTGAAAGGCTGTGGGCGTGCGCCTGTCGGAGGACGCTACTCACGGTCCATGGCCTCGTATTACTGCAACTGCAATGTGGACAACGAAAGCACTGTTGAAGTTCTTGCATGACACCGCGGGCGGCTTCGTCTAATGTGCATAACCACTCGCCCACTTCTCTTGTCCTCCTCCTCATCTTCCATCCCAATACACGCATTTACTCCCCTTTCCTCTTCTAGCAGTGCAGAGTAGCCGGCTAGAGCGCGCCAGCTCAGATCGACCTATCTCAGCATGTCCCGACGATGAGGGCCCTGATGTACTCTATCAACTGCTTTGGTGGGACGACTATGCGAACATCGCGCAACCGAGGGAAGAATGCGAGGACCGTGAAAGGACCGTGAACGTGGGTTTTGTTAGATGCCCCAACGAGTAGCGCTTCATTCTTAAAGCTTGCGCAAGCCAGAAGTGCTCGGTCCTCCTGTCCTGTCCTCTTCTCATTTAACTGTACATGTACTACCGAAAAATAAAAAAAAGTCATATTTTAGCTTGAGCTATATATAGAAGCAACGAGGAAACATTTCATAATTTACATACAATCAGATAAAACAAAGCAGCACTCGAGGTTCTCACGCATATAGCTCACCCCATCCATACTTATCTGGCGCCCGCTTTAGGTGGGTCCTTTTTTTAAATCTGTCTGCTGGGGGCTATTTGCGCGCGTGAGCGGCGCTGTCATTCAGAACTGCGTGCTACTGCTTTCGTCAAATATGCCCCATTTCTATTCTAGGAGATCGCGGTCTTAATTAGTTTCCTCCACTTGACCTCATCAGTCACACCATTTCTTTTCCTCGGTCTTGATGCCTTTATACGGAAACGGCCTGTCCACCTCTTCATACATGCAATACAGCATTGCTTCCTCTTGCCACCGCAGTCAATCATCATTGTCTAGTTGCCGGTACTTTGTTGCCATGTCAGCGACGTTCGGCCACTTCGGGAACGCGGTCGGTTTCGAACGTCTGCTTTTTCCTCGTTTTTCCACTCATTCATCTCGGCGTGCTCGTTTCAGCACCGTGCGCGTGCGATCTGAATGTTCGATTTGATTTGATTTGATGTTGAATTCTTTCAAACGAAAGGGGAAGTCAATGCAAAAGGCAGTAGGCCTGACTGGGCCTTGGCTCCCTGTTACAGAAAGCAGCACACATGTCCAGTGCGTATATAACAACAAAATGCGCGTGTAAACCGAATGCACAACTTGATATAAAATAACAGAAAATGCATCGGTTTTGTACATAGATAACAACTATGGCGTGGCATCAGTACAATAACTGTCGATACAATAACTGAATGTACACAGACAATATCACACGCACACACACGCAAAAAAAAAAGAGCGAGAAGTACAAGAAGATGCGAGGGGCGCGATTTTGCTGCACACAGCCTCACACGAAGCGAGAGACAATAATATCAGTGAAAGCATAGGGGCCGTTATTTGTTAAGCTGAAGAGGAAGATTAAGCTCGGGGGCCAACTCAGATGCCGCCTATGTATAAATACATGTAAAACGCAAAAAGGATTCTTTATCAGGCAACGCCTGGACCGACTTGAATGAAAATTACAACATTTGGAAGGGAGAGTTAAGTTCTAGTGACTGTAGGAAGCAGAATTTTTATTTCTGACCTGAAATCTTTTTAGAAAGATTGGCGAAAATCGGTGAAGCTTAAAAAACTTGGAAGCATCAAGTTCACAAATCCGCTACACTGCACCAAAAATAGATACCGCAGCTATGTAAACTGCATCTGTTAGACAAACTAAATCGGGATATATAAATTTACAGCTTGCGTGAATTTTCGACAATGTTTAAGGGGGTTTTGAGAAAGTTCCACTCAAATATTATCAGTTTGTTTGAGAACCATGTATAATACATAAATTTTGTCCGCTGTGCATGTATTATTAGAGGCAGTACACAGCATACTGATATCGTTTTTTGTTGCCGTTTTACCGCGTTGTGAACGTGATGGTTTTAACTTGGACATTTTGCGATTACTAGCAATTCTTATTGAAAGGTTTTACAGCCTCAATAAAACTATAATTATTTTTTTTTTCTAAATGCAACAAACCTCATCAAGTTCAGTGCAATGGTTGCCGAGAAAAACGATTTATCCGTTACCATGTATTTATTTAGAAGCTCCCAAGCTAAAGCTTTCTCTTAATTTATCTCGCTATTATCTCTATAGAGATAATAGCGTAAAGGGAAATGAAAGTGGACGAAAATATACCTTCCCGCACGCAGGAACCGAACCCACAACTTCCGCATCGCTCGTGAGTTTCTTTACCAATTAAGCTATGCGCGGTGGCAATCCCACCCGCCAGCGCACTTTCTTAGGTGTTTCTACGTGCATTCGAGGTTAGCCTTGGGAGTGTTAGCCAGCGCCACTCCCGGCCGAGGCGGCGGGACGTGGAACGTGCTTTTAACCGCAGGCGTCACGCGGAGTACGTGAGCTTAGGAGCAAGCAGGCTGGTCAGTAAGCCCTCGTTTTTCAGGAGACTGGATCGAGCTGACAACTAAGTTTATTTTCTGGAAGAACATATACCGCTAAATGACGTGCCAGTCTTCCTGGTTGTAGCCCCGGGCGAGAACGGTTGCTGGGGGATAACCGTACGAATGGATACCCCCGGACTTCGTCCTCCGTCTAGCCCAGTGTTTGACCCCCAAGTGGGTCACGACCCTTTTTCTCGGGGTCACGGAGGCTCAGACTATATGTATGTACATTCTGCTTGCCGAAACAAATGAATTTTCAGTGTCGGTGGCCATACTCTTTCAACGCCGTCTTATTTAAGAGTGACATAAGCATATTTACCACGCCTAAAATGACGTGAATTAAGCGTGCAATATTAGTTTAGGCCACAAGACGGAGGGCGAAAGGGTTAGACAAACGGTGATCTGAATTTTCGATCTCCACAAAGAAAACTTCACCGAACACGGTTTTCCAACCACCGCCAGTTTTGTGTGCCACCGAAGCTGTAGAATTAGGTTTCAGCATATATGGTAGCATCAAGAAAGGAAATACATTTTTCTCATTAAAACACACGATTAAATCAATTCCTGTTAAAAAAGACATTAACGAGTTATTTTGGTAGCTTTGCCTGCTGTGGTTAATGTCTTTTAAATAAATTAAAAGGTAATTTGTAACGTAAAAGTAAAGGGGGAGTTATGTGCATGTGGGAGGGGGGGGGGGATGATTGTGACTATAGGTCTTGAATTACAAAAGGGGCTCACGTGCTGCAAAAGTTTGAGAAACACTGTTCTAGGCGTCACTCTGGCTACGTCCAGGGTCGAAATGCATTGTGGCGGGTGTCACAGGAACGGTGTTCTCGTCTGTCTTCTTGCGTTCCTCCTCTTACCGCACCTCTAGCTTAACATTCAAAAAGTGCGCGTGACATCGATTCTATACCCCCCTCCCCGCCCTCCATAGCACTGCTGCCGACAAAAAAACGATTGAGCAGAACGTAAACGATACCAGAAAATTTTCTAGTCAGATACTGGTTGTTCGCACAACGTAATCGCGAGCCCCTATATAATGACACTGTGTGCAGTTAGTGCTAAAGAGCACACGACTTCGCGTTCTAGGCAAGTCTATTCGGAACGCAGTTATGGCGCAACGTGACCATTACGGTTTACGTCAGACGTGCCAAAAGAAGTTGCGCTAACATGCCACCACGCGCGAGAAAACAGTGAGGCCAGCCATCACCATTAAAAAAAAGTTAATATATTGGCAAGGCCGTATGAGAACAATACGAGAATATGTTGACAAAATTAACGCAGTGAAGAATGTCGCTTCACTTCTGACTAGTCACAATGTATTTCGCGAAGAGTTGGCGTATAACAGAGTTCACTGACCTCTTGACAGGCTGCATCCATCTGTAGCTAGCACCCTCTTCCTCATCCGTATCTTGCTCCATTCGAACTCGCTTTCGGTATCGTCGTACGGCCCAGACGGATAGATTAAGAAACTGCACTAGAGTTGGCAACGAAAGCGACATGAAGTATCATAAGATAACGTAGATGATAATAGGTATGACTTCGTTTGCTTCGGCTCAAGAGTATTCCTCGCCAAGAGTGATCATACAACAGGGATCACCGAACACTTGACTTGCTCCGTCTAAACTGGCTTTCGGGGTCGTCGTCCCACCCGAACGCCTCGTGTCCATTCCACGTTCTTCAAGGAAGAACAATAAAGTTCACAACAAAAGGGGCATAGCCGAATTTACGATAAGACAATCTATCCGAGAAAGCTTGACTAAGTCGGTTACTTCGGCTACCACCCAACTGATAGCCACGTGCAGTTTGTCGACTGTTTATGTGGGCATTAGGACGATTGCGTTATTTTGCCTATGCAGATAACGCTTTTAGAAACGCGCACACGACTGGCTTCACATGACCCCGTATAATGGTAACCATAAATAGTTCTATAAGCTGGACGTCCGCGTGAGAACGTAAAAGCACCTCGTCGGTTGTGAATGATAGATAGCCCTGTCAGCAATTCGAAGCAACAGGGCCTGTTTTTGTGACCGCTGACCGTGGGTAGTGAGCCTATCGTGAGAAAGGGCGAGGCATCGCCGCCGAAGGAAGGTAATGACTTCAAATAATTGCGAGCAAAGTGGTCAGGTCGATCTGTGCTATCTAAACAAGCAGCATTTTGACAGAGACGCCTCGGTCCTTTCGTCGTGAGTCGAAGTATTCACTCTGCATTTCTTCAGAGCTTGGTAGAAGACGCGCCAATGTCTTTTCTTTTCTGTTCTGTTATCGGGGGGGGGGGGGAGGAAAAACGGAAAGGTAAGTGTCCTAAGGCCGGCTATACCAAAATTTCAAATACTCTACTCAGGAAAGAATAACAATTAACAAAATTGAATAGAAAGATGTCAAGAGGCACTAGATACACAAATACAGGTCACAAGCACACAAACATTGTAACTATACGGGCATTACCGCAGGCAGAATATTGCAGTATACCTGGGACAGCTAGTCATTCATCAAACAGTAAGGGGGGAGTGCACAAAAGTAATTTTGTCTCACACGCTAAACAATTTCTTGTTGTTGTTGTGTGGTGGTGGCGGCGGCGGTGGTGGTGGTGGTGGATAGCCTTCACATTAATGGGTACTTACTTAACCCCCCCCCCCCCTCAACCCGGTTTGATAGCAAGAGCCTAGAAGACATTTTTACAGCAACCCCTGGTCCATGGATTACCACAAGAGACTTTAACGCCCACCCTCCTATTTGAGGAAGCTGCAAAATTAACGCAACAGGCCGGCAACTGGCTTCATTTGTATCTGATGATGGACTGTCCTTGCTTAATAATGGGAACCCTGCCTTTCTACGAGGCTCATCGTACAGCAGCTGCTTAGGCTTGGCGCTTGTGTCACGTCGCTTCGCTACTCGTGTGAAGTGGTTTTTAGACATTGAGGCACACGGGAGTGATCAATATCCCCAGTTACCTTAAGATCAAGGGGTTGGCTAGCTGTCATTCGCAAACACAATCCGGCGAATTGATTGGCCTACATTCAGAACCAGCACGGCAGAAGCTTTTCGCAAAGGCCTCCCTTCAGGCCTTCAGCAAACTACCAAGGAAGCAACGCAGAATGCGATGTGCACGCCGACATGTTCTGCAATGTTCTCAGAATCCTACGCGGAGATGGAGCAACTCCGTGTGATTCGTCGGCGTGCGGAGCGAAGATACCGACGCACGAAGTCCATCCATGATCTAAGAATAGTCAGACGCATGCAAAAGAAGATCCAGCGCAGAATGAAAAGAACTGAAGTCTCAACGGTGGGCAAAATTTTGTGCATCCCTTGTGCATTTTGTGCATGCCACATATCGAGAACCGTGCGAGGCCTACTTGTACTCCCCGAACAATGCGTGTCATTCAGAGCCCTGGCACTTTTCCAATGTCGAGAGGCCATCGAGGTAGCGGAAGGTTTCTGTAGGAAGATTGCAGGTCAGTTAACGTGCACAGGCCCCCTTCTTACGGATAGCATCACGCCGCATTCACGGGAGCCTTTCAGCACCGAAGAGTTCGATGCGGCTCTTGCTTTGTGTATTCGGTCGTCGTCGCCTGGCCCAGATGGCGTATATCGTACCGCGTCTTCTGCCACCTGGATAAGCGAGCACGAAATTCTTGGTAGATACATTCAATGAAACCTGGCCGAATGGAAACGCTCATCAAGAGTGGACGACAAGCCGTCCGGTAACCCTCCTTAAACCTGGCAAGTCACCACTAGAGCTGACGTCATAACGCCCAATCGCGCTGTCTAGTTGCGTAGAGAAGGTGATGGAACGCATGATCCTTGCCAGATTGAAGTGGTACCTGCAACGCTACAAAGTTTATCCGAATACTAGGGCCGGTTTTCGATGTCTTCGCTGCTCCATTGGTGATGTCATCGATCTGGTCACTTACGTCCAACATCCAAAGAGATGTAAACGGCTATCTGTCGCTATGTTTCTGGACGTAAAAGGAGCTTATGACAACGTTGCTCATGGAGCTATACTTGATGCTCTTGAATCGGTTGGTATTGGTGGCCCAGTGCAACGGTGAAGTCTTTTTTTGTGCATACTGATGATGGTCCGACATCTTGACACTACAAACACAGAGGTGTTCCCCAAAGTCGCATCTTGAGCCTCACACTACGCAATCGTGTTCTTGTTGGCCTCGAGGAACACATACCAAGTGCTGTCCAGATATCAATGTACGCGTACATCTGTACGCGTACGTGTACATCTGCGTGTGGACATCAGGTGTAACATCTCCTCAGGTGCTCGCTAGGTTTCAAAAGCCGCGACTTCAATTTTTTGGCGAACAAGGTCTCCAGATTTCTCCAGATTTCCTCTGAGAAATATACGCTGGACACGCTTACGCGATCGCCAATGACGTCCAACGCCATATTTATCAATGGGAAAAATCACTTTTACGCCAGGACAAGTCAGCGCTTGTCCTTGTCGCCTTGCTTGTGTTCTTTATCCCCTCTAGCGCTGGTTACATCATCCTGTAATACCAACTAGCCCGGTTTCACACCTTGCTATGGTTTCACACCAGGACGCTCCAGTGCGTTCGAATTAAGCTAAAAATCGAATTAATCGAGATCGAATGAACACATAATCGCATGAGCATGACGCAAAACTCGAAATCCTCGAAATCCTCAAAAGGAAAATGCTCAATCCTCGAAAGGAGGAGGCTCTGTCCAATGTGAGCCGATAATCCTTCCGTTCACTAGGCATCGTGGACCGGGGGATTAGCGGCAGAAAATGGAAATGGATCGAACTAAGTACGAGACTTGTCGTCCTGATGTCCGAGCAGAAATGTTCGAGTAGAGTGCATGATTTTAAAACGGATCCAGTCAATGTACGCAACGTACACGTACAAGATATCAAAAGCCTGTCGCGATACATCCACCGACAATGGCATTGACTCAATATGCATTGTGAGGTCAAACGACTTAATGATTTCGCACTATGGTGCCTCGCCCTCATTCAGGAATTGTGCGTTTGACCAATTTCCCAACACCAAAGTTGGCAAAGCAGACACTTGAGGTTTGCCAAGCCGGTGAGGCAAGTTTGTCATGTCCGTGCAAGGAACCACAGCCTTAGAATACACGGATCTCGGGGGCACTAACAGAAGTTTGGGGTCAATTGGGCAGAGACAAAAAAATATGGCAACTCGATCCCTCTTTCGGACGCCCTTGTATTCTTATATATATATATAATATATATATATATATATATATATATATATATATATATATATATATAGTTCGGGATGTTAAACTAGGCACCATTGTCCGCTTATCAAAACTGACGTCACGTCATCCCCCTAGCAGGCGCATAAGGTGCGTGCGCACGTGTCAGCAGGTGCCGCGGACAAACAGATCGTCGCCTGACGAGCCACGCTCGGACAACGAGAAAGCAGTTACGCGCGGCCGTCGGCGGCCGCCTGCGGACTGCGTCGAGGGAGCCAAACACGACGAGCAAGGCAACGTCCAGAAGTGCGACATCCATAATAAGACAAAGGAGGTCGTGCGACGCCGTGACTGCTCGCGCTGCAGCGGCACATGCGGTGGCCACAGCGCTCAGCGGGTCGCGGTGTCCCCGATAGAGTCCGCGTGGACGTAATTATCTCACACCGGCCGCCGCTGCCCGGAATGAGGGTAACGAAGTCTCTCCGAGAGCGAGCCGAGGGGGGCAGTCTCGGCTCGGATCGGCTACGATCTCCGCAAACGCTGCTTAGCTAAATAACCGTGCAGCGGTGGGAAATGTAGAACTGCGATGGGAACGGGCGAATCGCACTGCATTGCAGTGTTCGTTGTTGATACAACCCACGAGCCGCATCGGCCGTCTGCCCCCAAGAACGATGAGCAGGCGATGATTTATTAACAAAATCTAGAACTTGGACGGGAACGTGCGAAGCGCACTGCGTTGCAGAAATCGTCGTTGACACAACGGCGAGTCACATCAGCCATTTTCTCCCTAAGAACGGTGAGCAGACAATAATTTACCACGCGCCACATGAACTATATGCATGTTCGCGCCTTCAGCAGGATATCTTTTTGCGTGTTCACTTGACATACACACCAGCCGCGTTGCATACAGAAAGGACGCTACGAACGCGGACTCACGTGTCTCTGAATTGACAGACGTATTCAAGCCGAAGCCTGAGGCCCGAAGACTCCGCACTACTATCTCCCGCGGACTAGCGACAGTCTCGGCATTACTACTCGTAGATTTTGGAATGCTGCACGCTTTTACCGAGACTGCAGGCAACGACCACCACGCGGCTACTATGCGTACACTTCTTCCTGGCCTATCCTCTTACTCGCTTACGCGACTCGCTGGTGGTGGCGGCGCCTGCAAACGTTGGCACTGGCTTCGCTCTCTCTTTCTCCGTTATTTACTAGCCCCTACACACCCCTCCTTTCAACCGACCTAGACGCCTACCTGCTCGATATTCTTCCAGGAAAGGAAAGGGGTCACGTAGAAAAGCGTTTCTCCGCGCGATCTCGCGGCCTTCGTATATAACGAGGTGGTGATGTCGAAAAGGGCCCCTTCCACCATTTCAAACAAGGAATAACAAGTCACAGACAAGAACTGTTTCGAGGACGATCTCCGATTCTGTTGAAGCAGCACATCCCTTAAATTATATATTAGAAAAGTTGCCGCATTCAGTTAATCAGCAAGTTAATTAAAGCAGTCTGCCTCTTACCTGCAGTGCCTACCGCAGCCCCCAATATAGTCCCAGGGCTAAACTAAATCTAAAGCAAGCTAACTTCTTTTAAAAATGTTGGACCTTCTAAATAAAACACCCGGCATTTCGCCGACATTAAGATAACAGCCGTCGATGCGTAGTTTACAGGAGCGAACTATACATAATTTTTATTACCGTCTGTACGATACTCATGGAGTGAAACGCGTTAATTTAGGACGCGCACCTTTGTTTCAGCCTCTCGAGTTCATGTGGCAGTGCAGTTTCGGTTTTTGCGCTTAGATCACAGTTTCTACCACCTTGTCGGTGTCCGCGGACGATCGCTCTCTGTTTTTCCACTTTGCTGCTGGTGGCTCTCACCAGAAAGATATGAAGAAAGAAGGAGACCGAAACTCTTTCCCAGAAGAGCGCTCAGCAGCGTCAGTTGAGCACTGATGTCGAAAAGGGAAAAAAGAAAGAAAGAGAAAAGGCGTCCGTTCCGCATGTTATTAGACTATATGCGGGCCTCACGTGTGGAGTGTCCTTGAAAGAAAAAAGCCGCGCCGGTTATACGAGACGATGCTTTCCCGCCAGGCCTCCTTTCTTGGCGTGGCTGAATGGGGACAGCGCAACAGACATCGACGACCACGTAACGCGTGTCTGATGGAGGAGGGGGAATGCGGGCTCGGCTGGACCGTCCTTACGCGCCACATCTCGCTGAAACCGTGCGGGAAGCTATATGCAGCTCGCGCGAGTCACAAAAAAATAAGACGCCGCGGGGCTGGGTGATGCAGAGAGTTTCCTACAGAAAGCACTAGGGGCAACCCTGGCGCTGCGAGTTCACTCCGGTTAACTCGACTTTTCGCTTAATTCGAACGTACTGTAAAGTCTCGGTGAGGAACCATACATTGCTATCGAAGCTAATACGAACGCGTAAGTACGCCGCTTCGGTTAATTCGACCCCCCCTGGTGCTGGCTCATGCGCGCAGCGGTTGCTAAAAGCTTGAAAACATAAAACAAATTAGCAGACGACGATATTGATTTCCCTAGTGACGACAGTTACGGCAGCAACCTGTCCTTCGGTGATAATGATTACTTGCGCTGTGCCCTGAGCGATGTCTTTCTTCTAGATTTTGTCAGCGCCGACGACCGTGTTCAAGTCTGTGGGCCGATGACGCAATCCCTTCAATACGCGTTATAAAAACGCATTTTCAAAGCATCAAGTTGGTTTTCCAGTACTCAGAATCCCCAGTGTGTCAAGAGAACCGCGTTGTGATGAAAGAACAACATTTAGATTTCAGCTCCAGATAGCTCTCGGAAATCTAGTTGAATGAGAGAAGCAGTTACAGTCGCCCCCCCCCCCCCCCCCAGCGGTGTCACCAGCGCTCCGTTGCTTCTAATAGCAACTATCGCAATATATGTGCGTCCGCGTCCTGTAGTGAACTTACTTATCCGATTGCTTTAGTGGGCATGCGATGACGTCACTGCGGCCGCTATGTCGAGTCAACCACATGACCAGCACGATGAAATTTATCTCGATCGACTTATCTCCATTGGTAGCACAATGGAAGCTGTGAATAGGACTGCGAAATGGCCTACAGCGACGTTAGGTGAATGCTTCGCTCTTCTCCCGATAGCGCGTTATATAGGCTTGCAGCGAACACCTTTCCACAACGACCTCTCCGCCCGCCCACAACTTCTCGCGAATGAGATGTGTGCAGTTCTTGCACGGAGTTCAAGTGCTAGACTGTCGATAACGCTGCGCATAATGTGGCCTTCTCCGTGTGTACCCTTCTTTCTCTCGAATTGCTCTCCACCATTTTCAATGGCAGCTTTAGCAGCATGATTACAAAGGATAGAGTATCACGCCAGCAATTAGCCCCAAAACACGCGACGCGCGCTCGAAATTGTGTGTGTGTGTATATATATATATATACACGCACGCACAAACGCACACACATTCACGACCCAACTCTCCATCGGCGGCCCCTCCGGAGGTGATACAACGAGTCTTTCGTTTTCGCATTCGTTCCTATCGAGAGCGCGATTGCACTTCTCCCTCCTTTGCGCGTCGGCAGCTTCGCTTGTAGCGCTCCTCTCCACCGCGACAGCGCAGCCTGCGGCAAAAGCGCGATATCGACGAGGAGATCCGCAATGAGCTCGAGGCGCGCCAGTTCGCGCCGAGCAATTAGACCATCCGATGTGACAGCGCCGATGAGAGGCGAGCATGTCGCGAGAGCAACGCCTCGGCGAAGGCTGAATTCAAGCGTGAACAGCGCGGCGTGAACGGGCGCCTCTCTCTCTCTCTCTCTCTCTCTCTCTCTCTCGAGGAAATGCGGCCCGCAGCAGCTCCCCGTGCGCAGCTTCTGCCGAAAGTTAGAAGGCCTTCGCGTGCGAGTAATTTGTTGGGTTTCAAGGAGCGCTAAAGAGAAGCAGTAAGTGAACAGGAATACTTACCGTGGGGGCAATTTGGATTTCACTATTCAAGAATAGGTGTGAAAACGCAATAATCATCTCATTAGATAACCGTAGAACCGATTTTAAAGGAATTAGTTGCATTTGACAGAAATGTGAATTTTACCGGCTGTAAGAAGCAAAACGTTACTTCGAGGCCTCGGATGCTTTAAAAACTCGAGTAGAAACAGCGCATATACGGACTGGACGTGAGAAACAGGCAGACAAGGGCACCGACTAACAAACAGGTGTTTACTGTCAGTGCCGTCGTCTGTGCCTTTCTTAGGTCCTACTCAAGTCAGGAATCAACCAAATGCGTACGGCCCTTTTTTACAATGTTGCCGAATATTGGTAAGCTATAAAATAAAAGCAACAAAGCGATAAAAGCAAGCAAGAAAGAAAGACTGATGCACAACGATTTTAAACCCGTATGTCTGCGCCAAAAACATATCGCAGTTCTGTGAACTGCATCTCTTGCACCATATGAATCGGAAAAATTTCACATATCGGTTTACAGCTACGTGAAATGTGTAGATATGCTTGCAGATGTTTTGCGGAAGTCCTATATACTCACGAGAGAGAACCCTTTAATGAAAGGCATGCAGGGATTTTAGCCGGCGTATAAACGTCGCTGACATGCTACTATGCGTGGGGAAGAGAATTGGGCAGAGAAAGACAGAAGGAGAGAGGCGCGAAAAAAAAAGATCAAGTTAAAAGAAAGAAAGATTGGGCACTGAGTTTTCTGACTCATGGGCAACGGCGTGCAATGGTAAAGTCCTTCAGTGTATGCACCGTCCTACAATGATGTGACATAATTCGCCAGGCGAAAGGTGCATGAGGGTGACAGAGTAGAACTAAAGTAGGTCGAGTTGACGAATGTTTTCTAATTATGTAAATAAAACCTTCATGGCACGCCTCTGTTGCGTGAGGCAGGCAGAAGGGCCTAAGACACAGTCAAATGATAAAGGCCTCTGTGTAAGTGAAAGTATGCAATCTTCATAGAACACACGATCGTCGGCATACGCTCGACACTCAAACAGAAGATGCTCCACGGTTTCCATTGAGCCACGACTTGGTGCTATATTTCAGAGTGGTGTACAAGACACAAAGTTAGCCCGCTTTAGGTGTCCCGATATATAAGTGCAGTTTGCAGAATTGTCGTATTTTTACTGCTGAATTAAAGAATTGTCGACTTGATGCTTCCTTTTTATTTCTTCTTTTATTTATATTGCGATACCAAACAAATTTGTAAAGGACTTGGTGGCTTCAATATAAAAAAAAAGTGCTTCCCACAGTTGGTAGGCATTTCTCTTTTAAATGAAAAAAAGAAAAAAAAAGAGAAAAATACCTAGTCGATTTCGGGGCAGTGGATGAACAACAACATCGACAAGTACAACATCGCCAACGTCAACAACAAAAACCAGTACGCTCGGCTGCCCTTCAGTTTACAGGAAGGTGGAAGGGACACGGGGGAGGAGCGTAAAAAGACAGCAGCCCGATTCGTGAGCTTGGTCGCGCAGCCCCGCACCCAGGAGATTTCTTCATCAAGGCACTTGTTGATCGTCAAATTCGGAAAATGACCGGTGTCAGCAATACGCGAGGCAGCGTTATTGACTGCGAAAACCATGACTAAAATAAGACGGCGACAACTTCGCCGCCGAAAAACAAAACAAAGGAGATGGAGAAGAGAG
>NC_091829.1:12765658-12810658 GCF_038994185.2 Dermacentor albipictus
TTTGCTTTGTTCGTTCTTACTCGGCATCTAGCAAAATATATTTGCACAATAATGTGAACCTTGGGCTTTCTTTTTTCTTCTTTTGCATCTCTATGTAAAAATGCATTTGTCTGTTTAGGAATATATGCTTATAATCCATGTAAACCTGTAAGATTGCGTAAGTTTGAATCTGGCTACACAACTTTATTTTATTTGCCTAATTTTTCAGTATAATTTTTCAAATGTTATAAACTGATTGTGTTGGTTGTTGCTATAACCGCCAATGCGGGGGCCTGCGGCTTTGTCAAGCTGTTGACATGACAGCTTTTCCTGCCCGCCCCTTCGTATCATTACACTGTACTAATGCGAAAATCAACATCAATGTCATATTTACGATGGTATGATAGCGTGCGAAGCAATGCCAAATAAGACCAGGAGAAGAAAGATATCTTTCCTATCTTGGTCTTGCTTTAATTATTTTCTCGTGTTATTACACCGTAACTTCGGCATTGAAATTGTTTTGTGTCCTGAAATACCTACATACATAATAGTGGAATTCTGTAACATCGAACTACACACCTTTGCTGTCATGAAACCAGTACTCGACCCTTCACCTACCGTGGTGGCTTAGCGGCTATGGTGCGGCGCTACTATAAGCACGAGGTCGTGGGATCAAATCCTGGTCGCGGTGGTCACATTTCAATGGGGGTGAAATGTAAAAACTGCCGTGGCGTTTGGGGCACGTTATGGATCCACTGGTGGTCAAATTAGTCCGGAATCGCACACTATGACGTGCCTCATAACAAAATCGTGGTTTTGGCACGTAAAACCACTGAATTCGATTCAATACTCGCTCCTTCAAGCAATCAACCCTACGAAATGGGATGACTTGGACTGCAACTTGTGTGGCTTTTGTCCATGTCTCAATGTCTGCTTTGTCTCCGTTAGCTTTCCGCTGGTAAGCCGTCAATGGCTGATGTTACGATGCCAACAATACATATCTCTCTGAGACAACAACGGAATATCAACGAAATCTTTCAGGGCACGTTTTTCATGTCATATGATTATAGAAGTTGAATTTAGTCCCTCGTCCATAACCACTCATAGCAAGTTGTGTAACACGGATTCCAAAATACGGGGACAAATGCTGCTCACTGGGTACGCAAGACATATATACCAAAATAACAAAGTGTTATGAATACTGCTTCCTGAACACTTCACCCATCGAACGCTCCGTAAGGAAGAATGTAAATAAACAGCATAACTGTTGCCTTTCCAGTATCAGACTGAAGCGTTCATTAATAAACAAGATGGCGTTTCTGCTCAGGCACGCCTACCATCTGAGAAACCTCATGCAGTGCTGCCAAAGCTATGGTTTGCGTTAGCCAATCAGAAGAGAGAACCAGAAGTGCTCCTCCATTAACCACCCGTGATTGCGCTCCGCACGACGCTGGTTGAATGGAACCGCCATGAAAGGATTAGTAGCAGTCGATTTGCGAGCACTCTCGTCTCCTCTGGAAGACTAGCCGGCTCTACCATGGAATACCAACTAGCCCGTACTCAAACCTCGCTCTAGTTACTGATTTGCTGACACAAGTACTAGCAATGCACTCAGTTACTAGAACATGACGCGAGCAGGGGGGGGGGGCGATTCCGAAGCCGAGCTGGCCCGTCCTGACCCGGCCACGTTTACATGTAACTCACCAAAGCAGGTGTGTAGGCAAATTAACTGAACTCCTCTCGACGCTAACTCAGTCAGATCCACTAGCGTATAACGAACGTAGCTTCTCAGAGTATCGTATTGCGCTCAAGACTTGCACTAGTGATTTGCTTTTGTAATTTTTTGATGCTGCCATGTACCTTACAGGCGGCGTGCAATATCTTGCGCAGTGGGGCCAAAACTGACGAAAACATAGTAGATGCAGTCGCCAAAGTGATCAATTTGACGTACAACGGCACCGGAAAGAGCCCGTGCAGCAACGTTTACCTCAGGGCAAATATGCATGCCTACCGGTTCCAGGTGAGCTGCCATTTGACACTGAAGTGCACACACTTGAACGCTCTTTATACAACTTTCGCTTTGGAGATTAGAACGATTGAAGAAATGAAAATTGAGGTAGTGGAGGAGTTGAATTCCAAAGATTGCGTTGCCGAGGGAGCCCAAACACAGCCGTAGCCATGCGAATGGTGCTACAGGCAAATATCAGTAGACCTACTGATTCTTTAAAATACTTAGGTATAAACTTTTTTAAACAGGGTTGAAGTACCTCAGACAGGCTGGCCAACGTTTCGATAGGTGGACCTATCTTCGTCAAAGGCGGCCTCGTCATCCTCGGCGTGTTAGTTTTAAAGGGTTAGTGCAGTGACGTCACGTGCGGGTGTTGTCGCTGGCGGCTGGTTTTAAAGAGAGGGATTACAAGAGGGAACAGGCGCTGCCGTCCGACGTCTGTGAGCCTCATTCTCAAGACGAAGGGACAAGAGCGTGAGAGTGGGCACGCGGGGAGGAAAGAAAAGAAATAGAAGCAGAAAAAAGGGGAAAAGAAGGAAAAAAAAAAGCAGGGGGGTGCCAGGGCCGTACCAAGACACAACAAAGGGGGGGGGGGTGAAAGAAAAAGAAAGAGAAAAATGAAATCTTTAAGAAATACGGGGGCTTGGGAGCGTGTTGGGGATGGGAAAGGTTAGGAGGTAATCCGGGGGAGTCGTTGGCGGCATGTTTTTGAGGCATTAGAACGGCCGGTCAAGCAATAGGTCGAGTAATTTTGAAATAGTTAAGGTGGCGACGGGGAGTCTGCGGTGCAATGGTGGGGTGACTGAAAGGCAGCGGCATGGTCTTTCAAGGGGCACTGCCCCACGCGCTTAACGTAGGTGTCGTTACGGCGGCATCCAGAAGGCGATGGTTATACTTAGTGATGGCTAAATACTTAGTGATTCAAGTATATCACTTCACTATCCACTAATTTTCGAACTTTTTAATTATGATAATTTTTTATTATGATGATTTTTCTTTGTGGATACACATTCTAGCCTAGACCATGTTGAGCTACATTAGTGCGCGCATATCACGGTGAAGTTGACGCACGTTTCAGTCTTCTTTTGTATTTTTTGTTTTGCAATATTCAAAAACGTTTGTTGAAAGAGATCGAATGCCTTAATAAAGAAAACCTGAACTTCATCCTAAAGTTTTTTGCGACTACTACATCGTTGTCGCTTTTATGTTTGTTTTACTGCCCCCCCCCCCCTTCTCACTTCTATGTGATACTCTCAAATGAAGACGTTCAGCAGTACTGTACGTGAATAAATAAATACTGCCTGGAGATAATAATATTTTTCATTTAAATGCAACAAGCACCATCTAATTTGGTGCTGTGGATGCCGAGAACAACAACAAAAAAAAACTGTTCTCAGCAGCTCCCCGATGTAAAGCTTGCTCTAAACCATCTGCGCAGGAGTGCACCGAGCTCATACACCCGACGTGTAGTGACGGTGTGAAAGACATGTTCTATCCTCAAGAGTGGGATCCCGAGAAATTTGCCGAGCGGTGCCGAAAGAGGTTCGGGGTTACGCCTGAATTCGATGGGATGCTAAAAAAGTACCCGATCCCAAACTTCGAGATGGCGTCCAAGATATTTTTCAGGTATACGTTATATCAGTTAGTGCACAGAGATTCCCGTTCATATACAAAAAAAAAAAAGAAACGTGTGTTTCAAAGATGCACCGCGTCGGGCATGACTGCGTTCTCCGGCAGAGTTTACTCCTTTCTTTCTCATAGAAAAAAGAAGCGCGAAGGGCCAGACGAATTCGCTTCTATGTGTATGGTTCGCTTCAAAAGAAACAGGCAACTGTGGGAGGCGGTATGGCTGTGATTGGAAGGCTACTTTAATAATTCAAGGCACAACACAACAGAACTTCGCAACAAACGAAGCTGTGTCTATTCTTACTGCACACTGCCCGCGATACCGATCACTGTCCACAGGGTAACCTTGTCCAGTGCAAATAAAGCAAAACGTTGGAGGACGCTTAAGCTCCCCCTTTAAGAGTGGAACGCGATAGCATTCAAAGATGCGTGACTGTTTCTCAGGCTTTCCGACAACTTCAGCTTATGTAACCGTCATGTTTACCGGGAAAAGCTGGCAGCGAACGCGATGCACGAAGGCGAGCTTTCTGGTAGAAACGCGGCCCCTTGCGTGGGCCGATCTTGGAGGTAGTACACAGCCGCGCAAACAAAATTACATCGTTTTAAGGTTTAATCATAATTATTCCGTTATTGTATCGCATTTTTAATATTTCAGTCTGAGCAGATTTAACATAAAAGACACGGGCTGTCGGCGTTTAGTTTCACGACTTATTTTTTTTTTGTTTGTGGGCTGCCATTCTGAAAATTCTGAGGAATAACCTTATCAAGAATGTAAGACAAGGTATGAGCAACTTTAGTGGTAGAATGGTGTGGCACTATAAGCTACATATAGGACATCTTCTATAGCAAGGCGTAAAATATGCAGATGCCTAAATATAAAAGGGAATTTTCGTTCAAGGGACGGCGGCGTCGGACGCTGACACGGACACCACATTTTCTGCGACATGGGGCCCTTAACGTTGTAGCGTTTATAAAGCTATGCTTTGTCTTCTCGAAAAGCGGTGGCAATTACGAAGGCGCGACCACTTCTTATACTGGTCCTTACTATTGAGTCCCGACTAATACGTTGCGAACGCGAAAAATAATTTTTTACTTACTTAAGTAACACGATTATAGTACCGGAAAACAACATTCCCATGTAGTTGGGTAAAGTAATCGTCTCTTCATGTTAACTATAATAACTGGTTTTCTTTGCCGGAACAAGAAAGAAAAAGGAAAGTTCAAGACGTAACAACGCGTTGTGAATTTCTGTGTTGACAATGCATCCTGGATTTCCACGTCATTTCACCGCATTCGGAATGAACTTCGGGGATGTTTCACATCGCCTGTGACAACAGAACAGTCTAGATCAAATGAATGTGAATTGTCCCAAGTGCGCTGGAATGCATGGGTGCGGCAACTATTTCCAAGCGTTTAACACAGCGTTTGCCTTCCTATGGGAGATGTATAGCTTACGGTGTCGCTTTCGAGCTAATTTTAAAAAAGGATTCATATCACATTGTGAAAGAAAATGTACGAGTCGTCTCGGGAGGATAACCATGCTTTTTGTGTTTTCCTCTTCGCACCGCAGCGACGGCGACCTAGATCCGTGGGCGGTGCACAGCTTGAACAAGGCTCCCACGCGGGAAACCAGATACCTGCTCATCAAGGGCGCGGCGCACCACGTGGACCTACAGTTCTCGCACCGCGATGAGCTTCGCTCGTACCGGAAAGCCAGGGAGGCCGCCAGGCGGGCCATCGCCGAATGGATATAGCCGTGACGTTGGGGACCGCACTGCGGACCTTAGCGCTTGTGTGTATACAGGCACATGTCCTACGGCCCAACCAATTCACGGAGAAAACTGACATTGACTGCTCTCGCAAAAATCGAGGCACAGTGTCTTAGCTTGAGGCCAATAACCGGATAGTAGACGCCACTGCGAATTTCCTGCGAATTTCCTGCGAATTTCCCGATTGGCTTATTTACTCTAATATCCTGGCAGGCAGCTACGCTGTCCAAGCAGGAGAGGTTACACAGAGTACATTTGTACACTATATATATATAACATACGTAGGTAGAAAGATCCACAGCTCAACGTTGCTGGAAAAAATAGATTTTGCAAAAGCCAAGTTCTAGCGAAGTACGTACATATGCAAACAATTGCATAATTTAGCCGTGATGACCGTTTGGAGCCAGAAAGTATCCTCCTCGTTTAAGACCTGTTTTACAGGGATATAACTGATTCTGCCACCATAGTTGGAATAATTGAAGCGGTAATGATCACAACATGTCAGAAACTGACAATTCATCTCGATAATGTGACGATATTTCATGAAATTATGGTATTTCGGCGCTTGTGGACTGCAGCTCCACATCCTACAGCGAAAGCTATTGGTAACTCGAGAGACTACTAGCTTATGGCCTCACTCCGTGCTTGTAGTCGAAAGAACTCTGGATTGTGGTAACTGATAACTAAATTTAGAACATGGAGGGGGGTTAGGTGTGCCATGTGGACCGTAGCTCAGATAGATGGCGGTGTGTGAAGTGATTAAATGGCGACGAAGGGAAGGCAAACGCAGGAGTGAGAAGCATAGATGCATTGAATGAGATAAACTGATTCACGAGTGCAAAAAGCAAGGAAGTGAAAAAAATAAATAAAATGTCGTGGATTATACCTTTATGCTTTGTACATTGATAACAGTTCACACTTTGTCTTCGTGAATCAGCTAATGTCACTAAGAGTGCAAGTAAATCATTCTCAGCGAGACCTGCGCATGCGTCGTTTTGTTCCCCACAATGACTTTTACTTTAATTGCCCACTGCAGGGGACTGGCCAAGCTGGCAGCTTTTCAAGTGGTTCATTTCGCTTGTTATCATATCATTAACTTATTCAAGAACGGGAGAGTTCGGCAACGAACGTGCACCTTTGAGCACGTAAACCAGCCAAATAACAAAGCTATTCAATTTATAACGGCTCCAAAATTCGAAGAAATGGTTTTGCTTAATAAAGGAATGCATGAAATGCTGACATTTCTTGCATGGAGGATGTTTAGTTAGTGTCGTGCTATTTAAAATGTTTCGGGGTTTTACTTGCAATAACAAGATCTGATTATACAGCACGCGCCGCAGTAAAGCATTGTGGATGGGGGGATCGAAAATTATTTAGACCAACTTGAGTTCGTTAAAGTGCCCCCAAATCTAAGTGCACCAAGGTTCTTTCATTTCGCCCACATCGAAATGCGGTCGCTGCTGCCTGAATGTAACCCGAGACCTCAAGCGCGACCCGTAACGCGATATATAGCCACTGGGATTCCGCAGCGGGTGTTGCAACATCGCGCAGTTCCGCAGAGTACAGACCCGGCAGAAGCCAGTGTTAGCACAGATGGCTACAGTTTACCCAACCTGCGCTTGGTGGCACTGCTGATGCTGCCGAGCAGCGCCTCTGGCGGTAACAAAGAAAAAAAAAACGTCGCCAGTCAGCGCGGTTGCGTGTAGGTGCATTGTGTACAGGAGCACGGACTGCCAGTTGCTTACTCCCGTGTATTTGTCCGCGCAAGCCTGCCTTTCGGTGCCACCACAACAGCCTCGAAAATACGAAGCCCCGACTCCATCCCGTAAAATTCCACATACTTCCGGGCAGCTATGGTGCAATAAAGAGAGGAGACAATGAAACGTGCGCCGCTGCTGCTGTTGGCACAGTCAAGTAAGTCGCGCTTGTTCGCTTTCGCATGCCAATTTTATTTAACGTTTGCGCCTGCGATACTTTTTTACCCGTGTCGCGCGGTCAATCGATGGGGCTCTCGCATGTAACTGGACTCCATTATTAAAGGGGACACTGGGGGCTCACAGCCGCCGCTGAGCGACGGCAGGAGCGGCAGCTTTAGCCGGTGAAGCGCGTGGCGTGATGTGATGCGATATCACTGCATGTTAAAAACGAAAACGAAGAAAGAGGCAAATAATTCGTCAAACACTACAAAAAATCACGAATAAACACGCGGTGGAAAGCCGCCTCACAAGTACCAAGAGAGCCAATTTTACAATCGAGTTGCGCAATGCAACGACTGTGACGTCCCTGAGGTGTCTAAATCCATAATGAACTTATATCCTTGCCACTCTGGCACTTGGGAGCGCTCTTGAGTCCAATATGGATCGGATGCTTCTATACACGGGCACTTTCCACCAAAATTTTGCTCAATCCAGATCCAGGAGATGACGATTGTAGGCTGCCGTCTGCACTGTAGTGCTGGGGGAGTTCAACCAACTTCGGTCCGGATTGTTTGGCCGTCCAACAACTACCATTCCTGATCGCCACCGAAATATTTCACCCCTATCGGGCTTGATCGCGATAGAAAGTGCCTGTGTTGGACCAGTACTTTTGCTTTTAGGACGTCGTTGCGGATTCTCTATATCCGTGCTCCTCCTTGGCTGCTTCCGATGGCTCCCAAGTTTTGCGAGCTTTCAAATCGTTAGTGCCTCCTCATTTAGCTTTGATGAAATTAGTTTGGGTACCAGAACATAAGGACCTATTTCTAAACGAAATAGCAGGTTTGTTGGCGAAAGCGTCCCTGAATGATCTGTCATTGAAATCCTACCGGCATCAGCTTTCACCATAGGGGCGAGATTCCGGAGGCAAATGACGCTGCGTGAATTTGATGCCTCTTCTTTAACAATCTCTACAGATTTTCAGCACTTGTCAGATGATTGGGATAGTAAACTCTATCACACGCTGGCACATGAAGTCACAATCACTAAACTACGCTGCCGAATTCAATTTCTAAATTTTTACTTAAGCAGAGATGCTCTGGCTCCCTCACTGAACTGTCCCTCTTGCGGGGAGCATGAAACAATAGAACATTTTCTCACTGATTGTCAAACATATTCCAAATTGCGAAAAAGAACATTAAAAACGTCGTTCCGCCTTCTTATTTTAGACTTAGATGTTAAATATTTACTAGCTCTGGGGGCCTAAATCCTTTGGCACAGCGATAAGAAGGCTGGCGATGCCATCCATGATTTTATTGCAGGATCAGAAAGATTTCGACTATAAGATCATAACTTGAGGTTTCGTTTTATTTTTCGAAATTCATTACATTAGCTGCGCTTTTCTTTTAATTTATCCCTCCATTCTACTAAAATCATAAGCTAGAATCTATAACTTTCCGTATACCTATTCACCAATTTTGTTTACAGTTACTTTATAATTACTTTTTCTTATTATTATACGCAACCACCCGGTTCCTGGCCAATCCCCCAGAGTGGGTATGTGCCACTAACGTCTAGGGCTCTACATCTGCCACTGAGCCCATAGTCAGTTGGGAGGTCAGAAGTAGAGGAAGAAGAAGTGGCGGCCCCATCGTGCCACCTGGGTGCCATGGTCAGGTAAGCGACGTCAAGAAATACAGTAGTTAATCATGTTGCACCACCACAATACAGCCTAATTTAACGCGAAAACACAGAGATAGAAAATACAAGTTATTGCGCTCGATGGCCACGTGGGAGTTTGTCTCGTACCCAGGGCTATGTTCTCAGACCATCACGTTCGGGGATACTTTCACTTTCTTGCACTAATCAGTAATGCTTTCATTCCCCTTATCTCTTAACCAATAAAAACTAGCAGGCTAGATCGCACCCGCTTATGGGCAGGCTGCTGGGCTTAGTGCCAAGAACGCTGTCTTAGAACAGTGCTAGGGACACTGTCGCCCATGCACTCAATACACGTGAAATCTCGCGAAATCTCGCGAAAGTGAAATGATCACCGTAGGTGCATGGTCGTCCGAGAATAACCCACAGTGTGGTTTGTAGCTGAGGAAATGTCGCAGCATAGCTCTAGCATTTTTCGCTAACGCTACCGCCTCGGCCAGCTTCCAGAATTACATGGAAATAGGTAATCAGTGCCAGGTACAAGCGCCAGCACTTCTCAACTAGCCCGCGCAATGCTTGTAAGTGTCCTGGGTGGCAAAGGCGACCATAAACGATACAGCCACATGCCGAATGCTCAAGTCTTAGGAGTCTAGGAGACGCGGCTACTGTTCGGCCACCTACCACATCCAAATGGGTCAGTAGGAGGGACAAGACAAAGTTGCTGCTTCGGTTGGTTTGCAATTACGTGCCGCCGACACCGTTAACTGCCTCGCCCAAAGAGGGCAACTGGAATAATCTGTGGCAGAACGTAGATAGTTTTAGCATGACTTACAGCAAGATGCGTTGCCAGATGGAAGGAGCTAGCCGTCCCTCCTCTACATGTATGCAGCGCTGCATGTCATTATATACCTGCATGCGCACAGAGCCTGAACACGATTTTGGCTGGCACAAGTCAGAAGGCGAGCCTAAACAGTCACATTCAAATAACGTACTTGTGCACGTTCATAACCAACCATTGGTAATAGGATAGACCTTTAATAAAGCAAAAGCGAGATTGAGAACGCTGATAACGAGAAAACTTTTGAGATTGGCTGTTTTCTTCGATGGATTATCAGTTTCTTCAAGTACTCCATTTATCAATCAAGTTGGCACTGGCATTCGTCGTGTATCCATGCCCTTGATTGCAAACGATGGAATCACCACAAGTTCGCCGGACATCACAAAATAAGCCACATCATTGCCTTATATTTCCGCGAAATAGGTTGATTGTACACTGCATATTTCTCGATTACAAGATTGATGACGTGGACGTGTTCCATTGTAAAATATCTCTTCCTGGAACCAGTCTGTTCTCTTGGTTGATTGAAGTCAAGTGTTGTTCTGATTCTATTCGAAATCAGTGAATATCTTATAGAATACTGCAACGAAGCTAATTTGCCTATGCTTCTTCAATTCTTTAACGTCTTTCTTATGGATTAATATAATGTTCGCATACTTCCAGCTCGTTGATACCATTGAAATTGTGACACATTGAGTATAAAGGGCCGCAAGCTTTTCAAGCATATAGTATCGCCTTAATTTTGGTTAAATCGACTGTTAATCCGTTTTGTTCTGTGGCTTTTCGCCGGGACACGTCTTGCAAGGTCTTTCTAACTTCATAGCTAGTTACAGAATGAGCTGCTGTATCCTGTTCATCACTACCTACAGTGAAGTTTGCGTGTCCGCTCTGGGTACTGTACAGATCAGTGTGGAATAATTCTGCTGTTATTATATAATCAAAATTGCTTCGTGACATCACCCTGCTCATGTTGCACTGCATACATCTTGTTCTGTCCTCATGCCCACGTTTTCTTCCCACTGATTTCATACTGCGGCCAGCTTTTACTGCTGCCTCAATATTTCCAACCCAATAATTTTGAATATCGCTTACTTTCTTCTTGTTTATCAGTTCTGACAATTCAGCGAATTCTATCTGATCTCTCGAGTTAGACGCTTTCATGCTTTGTCGTTCTTATATTTGGCCCTTTACTTGGGACAGCTTACCTACTGGCTCCCTTGGTGCCTTACGGCCCATTTCAACTGCTGCTACAAGACACGACATATTGCCCTAGATATACTTTTCATACCAGTACCAGTACCAGAGTCTTACCAGTACTCACGTACGGGGCCGAAACCTGGAGGCTTACGAAAAGGGTTCTACTCAAATTGAGGACGACGCAACGGGCTATGGAAAGAAGAATGATAGGTGTAACGTTAAGGGATAAGAAAAGAGCAGATTGGGTGAGGGAACAAATGCGAGTTAATGATATCTTAGTTGAAATCAAGAAAAAGAAATGGGCATGGGCAGGACACGTAATGAGGAGAGAGGATAACCGATGGTCATTAAGGGTTACGGAGTGGATTCCAAGGGAAGGGAAGCGTAGCAGGGGACGGCAGAAAGTTAGGTGGGCGGATGAGATTAAGAAATTTGCAGGGACGGCATGGCCACAATTAGTACATGACCGGGGTTGTTGGAGAAATATGGGAGAGGCCTTTGCCCTGCAGTGGGCGTAACCAGGATGATGATGATGATGATGATGATGATGATGATACATTTCATGCCACACAGATAAATTATCGAAGTGAACCACACATTGGGAGCGAGGCTTTCTCCTTGTTGCCCAAGAAAGGTAAGACAAATCTTTTCTTGCTGTTCTGACGTTTTCTAATTTTAGGCTTGCTGACTATCGAGGAAGACTATTCCAGAAAGTGTTCTGACAAATTCGGTGATATTGACTGAAGTCCTCCCGTGTAGATATATGTCAGTGACAGTGATTGAACGTTTCCGAAATTCAGGCAGTACCAGGATCAGAATGATTAAGCTTTCACAGCTCATTAATAAAAGCTAGATGTCTTGAAAGAGATGCTAGTAGTAAATAGACAGAACTTGGAACACTTGCTTGCTGTATTATACTATTGCATGTGTCCAATGCCGATAATTATTTTGTTTACATGTGTGCTGCTTGATAGTACAAATACCAATAAAGCCCAGTTTAGTATGCTCGAAATGTCATTATTTTCTACCACTCACTCCTGGTAGATCGGCTGTTAAACTTGATGTTACGTTAAACGTGCCTATGAAGACACGCTCAGCTTTCAAATAGCTTATCACTCAAGCAGGTGATAATAAAAGACGTGAATTTGTTTTTGGCTCGCATGCGGCACTTCGCATCTTTCTATTGGCATCTAACACTTATATTTTAATACAGTGCCGCACTTGCAAGTGCATAATTATTTATTTTGAGATTAACTATAAGACATGTTATCAAATTACATGCGTACGTTGCCCGATCTATATGGCGCGGATATAGCAATTATTGCTTAGTGCTTCGAAAAATTTTATATTGCACGTGTGCAATACCCAAACAGGGCCTTAATTACGGTACTATTTCTGTACATATGGTGTTCTGAGTGATCTCGGATTTATAAGTATCGCACCTGCATTCATATATGACGATACATGGTCAGACTTACACCCTGTACGGCAGTATAAAGTTACACTTAAACTCATATATGGCCACATATGGTCATACTTACAGCGTTAAACGGCAGTAAAAGGCCTTACTTGAAATCACATGTGGCGGTATATGACGTTATATGGACCCTTACATGCGATTACAAGACTTTATATACAATCATAAGGGTACGTGTAACACCTTATATCGCCATATATCTGTCCATATATGGCCATCTACAAAATATGTAAAAGCCATATAAAACATTTCCGGAAGGGAAGGCGCGTTTGTCAGGTTCAATGATTTTTCTTGTAAAATAAAGAAACCCTACAAAAGACAAGGCGTTCACAATTTTACACCGGCAGCGAAGTAGAACTGACTTTGTTATGCAAAAACAGTGTCTGATCAAGCTCTTCACTACCAGGGGGCGACAGCAGCCTGACCGCTCAATTTAAGCATCCGTTAACCCGGTAATGCTGAAACGGCAAGTTTGCGGACAAACTCGAACTCTACTAAATGTTTTCTCTCCCTCTTCAGTGGGCCGCTATACCTGATGCGGTGCACTCGGACGTGTGAGTGGACGTTGTGGGCAAACGTGTTTACACGGCGAATGAGTTTTGCATTTTTAACGAAGTGCGTGTAATTAGCTGTTAAGACTACAGACGATGCTGGTTGTTGACAGTTCATGACAAAGCGCCCTGATCGTGGAAGTGGGACATGCGGACCACACGTGTAACTAATAGACGTAAAGACTCGTCTGTTTTATCCATGTCTTCTTTAGGTTAACTAGTTAAGTGCGTTCACGTACACGTACCTCAGTCTCACAGGCAGCAAGCTTTGACATGAAGCTTGTCGGAATAATAATAATAATCAAAAATATGCAACGATCACATCGCTTCCGACTCCCGAAAGCCTTCTTGGGTAGAGGTTCGTGAGCTCTGGGCGTCGAAGCCATGAGATTGTCTTAACGGGGTTGCTAATTCCAGGGTGCGCGTACGGGAAATGGGGATATATTGAGTACGTAGGCTCTAGCTTCATTACGAACACTCTTAGTGCTGAGGTATCTTCAAACGGGAGAAGATGGCTAGGATGTAGTCCCGATGCACTTTCTTCAAGCATGGACATTCAATAATTGCAGCTTTGTAACCAAGGACGTGGGCGTCTCCCTTGCCATAGAGCAGTGTTCGAACTTTGAAGTGATTATCAGCGCGCGACGTCAGGTACAGTGACCAGAAAATTAACTCTGTTCTTAAGAGTATGCTTAGTGCTTCATAAGTGCGATAAAAAGGTACAGATGAAAAATAAAGCTAAGCTAATTCAAACGTAAGCGTTGTAATTCAGATTAAACAAGGCACAATAAACATAAATATTCGCAATTTAACTTTTTTTCAGCTTTCGAAAATGGCAAACCTGCTGGTGGCCGCAGTGGTGGGGTTATTGACCTTCACATTCGCTCCACTCGACGTGGCCGCCTATCAGAGAGTGCTTCCTTACAAATTCTACAACTTCACTACCAAGGTATGTCCTGTACGAGATTGGGAAGTCGGGCTACTTTGTTGAGCATCAACATTCTAAAAAACGGCGTTAGGTACAGGACCCTTCATCACCACATTCCTGTCGTCTTTTTTCTTTTATTTTTTTACGAACACTCAGTTCGTATATATAGGCATCATCTGTGCTTGAACAGTAGTAGCAGAACGCGGCCGGGCGGTTGGTGGCAGCAAAATTGAAAGGACGTGGTGCACGTTCGTGCTGTCACGTGTGATCGCTCCTTCGTGATGTTGTAGCGCTCTCTGGTAAATTTTCGCGGAACAAAGAGCATGCTGCGATGCATACGGTATATGCCGCCACGATACAACGACGCTGCATGATTTTACAGTTGGTACATCGCAGGGAACCTTGCCATGACGCAATATGACCTTGCCATGGATGAAGAAAAGGCGGCCTGTTCTACAATCACTCATCGAAACGCTGCCAATAATAATAATAATAATAATAATAATAATAATAATAATAATAATAATAATAATAATAATAATAATAATAATAATAATAATAATAATAATAATAATAATAATAATAATAATAAAAAGGCATGTACCTTTTTAAGTACCGATGCTGGTACCGTTCGTATAAGCAGCGCCATGCCTTGAAAGCCACAGAAGTTCGCCGACGTCGATTTGCAGATTAACGGGCTTCGCATTTGGCACACTAAAAGGGGAAAATAATAGCAGTCGCCATTTCAATAAGTTCAATTTTAATAGGATCCGCTTGTCATAACGCGCCGTGGGAGAATAGACATTGTAAGAATGTTTATGCCGATCCTCTATATGCTTTGGAAATTTTATTGTGCGTTCAATGAAGAGATTTTGTTGATAAGGTCGAACTATAACAATTTTGACCCAGGATTTTTCGCACAGAAAAGAACTGTGGAAGCATTCTATACAATTGAGAAAGTAACTTGCGGGTTAATTACATATTATATCTGGTTGAAGTGGGCATTCCTTTCCGGAAGAGAGGCAATCGGTAATACATGACGTGGTAATAAGGGGATACCTGACACGGTCGCAACAAGGTATTACTTCACATATGGACAACGAGCTCCATTTGGTATCAAGCTCTAGACGAGGAATGCTTATCCGCGGGTGGACATGCTATTGAACGAGTTGGGGCATGCTTAAAGGCATAACGTAGCACAAGCACATAACCTCAAAGAGAGACATATGGACGCATGAAAAAGACAAAAGAAAAAAGAATCAGGGCCATTCCACTCTGTGAAGATGGATCAGCAGCGGAGCTGTATCTATAGTAATAAATATACTGATGATAAGTACGTTGATTGAGAATAATGGACACATACCACAATGAATTTCGTTTCTTTCACGATATTTTGTTGTTTGATGAAATATAATGTTCAATACTTTTTTATTTTTTAACTTTGTTCTGTTTGCTTTTCCGGATTTATTTGGTCAACAAGGTGACTATAGCTTTATGACCGCTGTGATTTACGGCCAGTGGCTCTGTGGCGACACTGGAAAGGTTCTTGGCCAATGTAAGATCTGTATACACGTCCGACGACGCGTCGTGGCTGCACTGATATTTATGTAACATCGCATGCCAAACCTTTTCAAGAGAAACGTCACGAACCACTTTCCGTCTGGTCGAGACACGCCCATGTTGAAATCCCCCACAGTTACGATGGGAGTGGAGTCGGTGATCCAACCTGATCCAACCACGCTTGGCGTTTGCAGCGCGATCTTCGCTCGTATTACGGGCCGCCCGCCGTCGCAGCGCACATCCCCGCTTCTGTTCACGACGGTGTTCTTCGTGGGCGTGCTGTCCTTCCGCATTGCTCACCGCACGCGGCCTACCCATTGCACGGGTGGAAGGGAACTGAGACAGTGTTACGTGGTTTGCCTATAGAGCCAGTGACGTCAAACCGCAATCCGTACTAAAAAGTGGATATTCCGGTTTTACTTCTTTTATTACGATATTTTGTTTATCACAATAAGTTCTGACACTTCTCACGATTAAACGCAGCTGGGGCATACCCGACGATACGCTTTTGTTTTACGCTCTAGCTCTTTTAACTCTGGGGTGGCCGCCATATTTTTTGCGCTACGCACACAAACCGCCAGAACCTACAGCGTATAACAGTTCCGCTGTAAAACGCATAGACTTATAGACGCTTGCCCATAAACATATCTACCGACGCACGTAGCCATGTAGATGCATCGACAAAGACAAATAAAAATAAAATATGCTCATAAGAATATGCATTCGAAGTGAAACACTGCGCCTGGCTATCTGTTTCAGGTTGACCACTTCTCGTACCGTAACAACGCCACGTTCCAGATGAGGTACGTCATGGTCCATAAATTTTGGAAAAAAAGGGACGGACCGATACTCTTCTACCCAGGAAACGAGATGGCAATTGAATCCTTCGTGCACAGCACTGTAAGTTGTGGTGAGGGTACGGGAAAAGGTGGGGAAACGTTGCGCGTGTTCTAGCTCGTTCACGTTTGCAAATGATAGAATAAACTAATTTACTGAATTATTTAGGCAGCCAGTAATCTGCGACAGAGTCTTCACAAGAAGTGCGTAAAGGTCGGCGGCTCACGAAACTGCACCGCTGGAAACCAGGATAAAGGGATGCGTAAATTATCGTACTCTTAGTTAGTTTGTCTTGTGCTATTGCGAATTTCAGTGCTTAACAGTTGTTGCATTTACTGATGTGTTCTTTTGATGCTGACGAATATTTTTCCATTGTGACCTCCTGCATTGCAACCCCGTACAATAATGCCATACAGGCGATGTAGGTATACCAAATAAATAAATAAATAAATAAATAAATAAATAAATAAATAAATAAATAAATAAATAAATAAATAAATAAATAAATAAATAAATAAATAAATGAGATACAAAGTGATCAGATGGAACGGGCTGTTTTAGTCGAACTTTATTTATCTACTGGTACATAAAAGCGAAATCAAATGAGGCTTTCCTATCACCAATCAAAAAGCGACCTTAAGAACTTCAACCTATTTCGCAGCTGCTGTTTTGTAAGCATGACGAAATTAGCCAGACAGCCTATTACCATTGACACGGGAGAAGCTGAAGGCCACCGTTCGAAACATCATTGTCCGTGTAGCTTCGACGTCACTTCATCATTCCGGAACCCCAAAATAGCTCAGTGACATAAGTTCTTTTCAAGTCGACTAATATTACTGACTTGTATGTTACGAACGTGAAAAAACTTTTTAATTTTTTCTTAAATATCATCGTTAGGCGCCAGAACCAGCACATTCACGTAAAGTGCCGTCCACTGTCGGATGAAACTCTTTCCGGTTCTCGCGTTGCTCTCTCTGTAACCGCAAGGGCCGGTTGAAGCTGCGTCAGTACATTGCCCGGGCGTGTAGAGAGATGCCCGATCCATCAACCAAAAGTCATCATGCGTAAAGCCAGGAGATGGAAGCACACCTGCCAGAGGGGAAACTTCGCACGTACTTTTAGTCTCAAGTGCACGCTTCAGCGTTGAGCGGCACTGCACGCCAAGTTAATATCTCCTTCTGTGTGCTTGGCAATAGGCACTGCGGAAGCTCGCAAGAGGGCAGAAATTTCATGAAAGGGAAAACTAATCCACCCGGCTGCATCATGAAGATGCAATGGTAACCCATAACGGGACTAGGACGAATTTGTCTTCAACTGCGAGGCTTTCCTTTCTGATAAACCAGGATGGGTTTCCTTTGTAGCTTTACGATACAAGTCGGCTTTGTTACAATTTTCCCTTTACAACATCTCGCGGTGGGCGGCCATATTTGCGTGGCATACTTGATTTTTTTGTTATTCCGTGGTATCATAAATGCGCTTTACAGGTTCATCTCGTCGTTTGTGATGACACAAAGCCCTGTGTAAAATTAGCGTCAATTTTGTCGAAAAATGGTGACAAGAACAATATTGAACTACCTACTACCGCACTGTTTCGCACGCATCTGATATCATACCTATATGACGTGTGTATGTTACGGAATAGCTCCCTAGTTAGTTTTGAGAGCGATTGAAAGCGACGTGCAATACAATGTAGAAGGAATCTAAGGAGCTTAAATAGAGCTTACACTAAGACATTTCCTGAAGTGGCGCTTCATAACACAACCTCTTTCTTACTTATCTTGGCCTCAGGGCATCATGTGGGAAATGGGAAAATTGGTCCATGCGCTACTTATATTTGCTGAGCATCGCTACTATGGTCTGTCCCTGCCCTTCGGAAATGACTCATTTAAGGTAAGTGAAATGGCTGTACTCCGCTGAAGGATAAGGTACAGACACAATTAACGCGGTGCCAAGGGAGCACTTCAAGGCGCCCCGAGCCACTTTTTATCGAAGTGGAGAAAGACATTTGAAGTGAAAATAGAATATTTCAGAAATACTTTGCCGCAAAGAGTAGTTCAGCGCGTTCAGCAGAAGCGGAGTTATTGGCGATCAAACACGGCATCCTCTGTGCTCTTATTCCTTCTTCAATGCCCTGTACTGCGAAGGCTACGGTGCAGTGGGGCGTGCGCACAACGCTCCGCCTTCTAAATGTCAACCTGGTGGGCAGTTCACATTTAATTTGGGTGTCGAGGTACACGCCACGACTTACGCCTTTCGTGCCTACGACGCGCCAAACCAAAGCCAAACGCGGTTGTCTTAAGCGAGCCGCAGTCTGCTCAGCCAGTGGACTCGTGGCGGCACCTCGCGGCGGCCGCGGTATCTACGCCATGTAGCCGACCGCAGCTTGATGTAAGCTGTCGGCCAAGAGCAGCCGTCTAAGGGAATGACGAAATAAAGCGTCCGATGACGAAATAAAGCGTCCAGAAGGGAGTGACGACAGGGCCTTCCGTTGAAAAGAGAGCGTTTGAGAAAACGGCGACTTCGCGATCCGCTTGCGAGCTCCACGCACCGCGTACGACAGCAAAGCTTGGCGGAGAGTGTTCGTAGCAACGTATGCCACCCGCAGACTACGTCATTTCACCAAGCCTGAGAGGTGGTTCAGGGGGGATAAAGCCAACGGCTCAATTTGAACGTCGCTTCTCTCCCGTCCCTGATATTATTTAAGGGTAACTACGGCGCCGTAAAAACGTTGGTAAAGAATTCGGTGTAGGGACACGACAACGTGCCACTTCCAATAAGGATGAGTAGTTTAGAATCTGTGACTTCTCATTTGTAGGCGACACAATGTGAAATTAAATGTTTCTTTGACACACTGCAGAAATTATACTGAACGTTAAAGTGGTACCACGCGTCGAAAGCAAGCCAACAAAACAGCTAGCAACTGCAATGGGTTTTGTTATACTACTGCAGAAACGTTTATAACGTTATCAGCCAATCCATCGATCAAATACACACACAATGCAGATATTCTCTCATCAGGAAATTATTTAGTGAGCAGGGCAACGTTTTAAGTGATACGAGACGAAGGAAACACACAGACGAAGCGCTAAACACACAACTAAGGTTTATTGCAAGAAATCAAACACTTTTTTGTGCACCATAACTTCACAACACCACGATTTACTGACCATAACTTAAGGTGATACCTGAATTTATGTCGTGTTGAATGATGACCATGCCGTCTTGCCCACCTTTAAACGTCTCGTCTGATTTTATAGGACCTTGAGCACATGGCGTACCTCTCCAGTGAGCAGGCCATGGCTGACTACGTCGATCTGTTGACATGGCTGAAGGGGAACCTTCCAGGAGCCCAGAACCAACAAGTGGTCGCTTTTGGTGGCTCTTACGGAGGCATGCTGGCTGCGTGGATGCGGGTGAAGTATCCCCACATCGTCAACGCGTACGTGCCTCTTCGATTGTGCGTTACTGAGTTCGTTGGATATGATGGGCAGAGTCAGATCTATCGAAGGCATGCATGTACAGTAAAATGCCTCTTCATCGAAGTTACCTGTATAACAAAGGATTGACATAGGTCCCGACTGAATTCCTGTCTTTCACATGTATTGTGGACGCCTCTAAAACGAAGACAGTAGAACGAATTTTTCTATAGATCGAAAAAATATAGGCGCCCCCGACCGCTGATTTGTTGCTTTACAACGAACGGCACATAGCAGTGTCGCCACTGCCTTTCGCAAACGTCGTGAAGGTGCGCTCTGAGCTAGCGCTAATGGCAGCACTAACGATGCACTTGAGCGTTCCGTTGTCCTGTTGCTCAACGAATCACTCAACTCGCACGGTGCTAGTTGTAGCTCATCAGCGGGCGCGACGGCTGACGAATATGTCGCAGATGATGACGACGTGACGATGTTATTGCAGCTGACGACCAACGACGCCTTCAAAGCCGGCCAGGGCTGGAACTACGCAAATATCAACGAAAGCAACAGTGATGAAGATTCTGTAAACAAACCAAGAATTTAGACGCCGAGGGAGACAATAGCGGGAATCGAGGATCTGGAGCTTTGTGGAGCTGGTGTGCTTCGCTGCGGAGCACGCCGTGACCGGCTGCATGGTCACATTCTTTCAGACAAACTGCACACGAGAAAAACATTAGCTTCTCATTTCTGTAGGTCTCTCTTAAATTCGTCGTAATTAAAGGTGTTCGTTTGTTGAACGTGCTTAGCCAGCTCCAGTGTGAGTGCTACGGTGTGCGACCTTCGCCACCAGATGGCTTCTATAACGAATTATGGAGGTCCCGAGCACTTCGTTTTAAAGATGTTTTACTGTAGTTCCATATATGACGAATTGTGACGGCAACCTCGATGACGACGATCTCACGTCTACTGTATTCAGGACATGACTGGGTTAGTGATATTCGCGTCTTTACATGGCATACTGCCATATGACAATTTATGACGGCCTCCTTATGTCTCCTACACTCAGTACACGATTGGCTGATAAATATTGTTCGCCCTTGAAGGCTGCATGTGGTCACATGACGAGCTTACGACGACTACGTCATATTCCGACTAACTTACGTCCACTGCAGTGTGAACAAGGAATCCATATCAGCTCCGATATGTCGATTAAGTTTTCGTTGTGTTATTGTCGAGAAGGATTTGGGATTTCATTAACGTCATATGTAATAGGCGACGAGATCCCATCAGGCTAGTGCCTTTTCTTGCTCTATCCACAGCCTTCCGCCAACTCTTCCAGTCGCTAATTAAGAAAAAATTAACCTTAGGATGCTGTAGCAGTCCGGCGAAGCAATAGTACAGACCGCTCGTTGTTTTAGAAAAAAAAAACACCGTGTAGAAAACACTTGAAATACGATAGTCGCCTACGAGTAATGTGCGGAAAATTTCTCGAAGGACATGCACCCGCGCTAAATTATTTCGCTTGCATAGTGTGCTTTGCCCATAATTTGACCCATCTTAGTCGTCACAGTTCGGAGATATCATAACACAGTGCGCACGGTCGCAAATGCGACTCCATGGTACGGCGGCCGCATTCTGCTGCACTTGAAGTGGTATGGGCAAAAACTCCCGAGTAGCTAGCTTTTACTGCGTTGGTAAAGAACTTGAGAGGGTGGAATCAATACGAAGGCCTACACTGCACCGCAGTAGCGCCTGGCTTCAGCTGGAACTTTACATATTTTGAATATTCAACCTTTATTCCATTTGACACACGCAGATCTCAACAAGCGTTCTTCCTGCTGTGTGTCACTTTCGGGTTGTGTTCGCTGCTCCGAATATTTTATAGATCATTTATCTGCCTAACTCTACGCACACAAGTGGTTACTTTGCCAAAGTCTTCGTTGTCCTTTCCCAGTGCTCTGGCCAGTAGCGGCCCGTTCAGGATGTTTCCTGGTCTCGGTTCCTGCGACCGGTACTACATAGGCGTGACGCAGGCATTCGAGAAGTCGTCATGGGGATGCCGCAAGCTCGTGTCCCACACCTGGCCCGTGCTCGACAAGCTCGGATCGACACGTGAGACCTTCTATCAAAATTAGAGCGTGTCCTCTGGTCAGCTTTTGTCAACTGCAAAACAGAAAAACTTTTACATGATGTCACTAAACCTCCCACCATTTCAACGCACATGCTTACTCTAAAAGAATCGACGGGAGCTTACTAGTGTACTAGATTAACTTAATCTGGGGTAACTCCGTTTCTTCGGAACTCTGCGCGGGAGTAACTTCGTTTTTGACTGTTCTCGCATTTATCTAAGCAGTACGCTTACTTCGCTTGAGCGCAACCTCCATAAACGTGTTCGATTTTGCCTTTGGGGATGCAGAATGGAGGCGGGAGTGCGATAACGTTAGGAAAGGGCGATGACGATGGAAAAAAGCACTTAATCCGCCTTGAAGAAACTTGCATTTTGGATGTGTACTGTGTCCGTGCTTTCAGCGACCCCGGCCGATTTCTACTTTTAGTCCTCTCGACTTAGACGTTTGACTTAGAGGCCAAGACGCAGAATTTCGGAATACAGTTGTCAATTAATTGCTTCCCGACACCTCGGCGGAATGAAAATTTCCGGTACATTTTACGACGGATCCTCGGACAAAGCTTTAATTCTACGGAACCACACTTTCCACGTACATTTGATAGCCTGCGTTTAGGTTTAGTGGCTACGTTTGTGTCGCATTTGTTTTTCCTGGCTCACCACGTAACTTAAGAATGGTCGGATTAATAGCGAGGGTTTGTTTTTTACGGCTCGATGTCGAAAAGCTAAGTGGATATTCACGCATGACGTGTATATGGATACGTATAACCGCATTTAAGTGACTATTGCCCCAATGAACACTACACAGAGCGAACCAAAATGCATTTTTTAGCGCTGCTAGCCGGTGCTTTAGCAAAATTACACGATATAGGCCCGAAATTGGATAAAGAAGACAGTGACTTGCATGGATAAAAAAAAAAGCGCTTACCCACAAGACCTTAGGGTCCTACTACCGCGCCCCTCATAGGAAAGAACACATTGATGCCGCGAATACATAGAGCCGATAATAATTCACTGAGGAGCTTAAGCCAGCAGGCGGCAGGCGTTGCGAGGTTTTAAAGGCGTACGAAAGAGAAAAATGATTTCAGCCATATTAGTACATTACCTTGCTACAGTATAGTAAAAAGGCGCTCTTATTGTGAGGAAAGGATTGCCAAGTGAGGAAAAAAAAACATACACGAAAGACGGATGGCAACACTGCCGTGGAGTTGCCTCACTAGCTCGTCGCGACGTCATGGTGTTTAACGTCGTCGGCTCGGGCCTTGCTAATTTTTTTTATTGGCGATAATGGACTACATCAAAGAGAAAAAAAAAGCAAAACACGGATGTTAGCAAGTTTTAACAATGTCTACGGTGCTACAACAGCGCGAACAGGAAAAAAGATGCATTTTGAAATTTGTGACGGTATAATAAAAATGTTAGTGCGAGGAATGTAATGAAGCCGTCGTTTTGATAAGGGGAGTTGGCTGACGTTGCTGCCTTGACGAACAACTCCCCTTGTTGAAAGGTTGTTTTGTTCAGCGACATTCCGTTCTATCATTGTTATTCAGGGTTTCACTTTCCTGAAAACCGCTCTCTCGTTTTGGAATCCGTGATATCACATCGACGAACCGGTGCCGAGGTTCCGATGCGGAAGTAAAAAAATTGAAACTGACCTGCATTGCCTTTAATTATCAACCTATACCGGCTAAACAAGCGACAATAGAGGGTAGAAAGATGAATTTATCATCGCGAACTAGTGCTTTTCTACAGTGTTCCTTGAAAGGCCGTGATGATTTAGTGGACATGCGAAGCTAAGCGCAGTGGAAATAAGGCGGTGGCTATATCTGCTTATTTCTACTCAAGGTGGAGAGCGTGGCTAGTGAGACACAGCGAATTTCGGGAGTGATCCCCGCTGTTCTTCGAGTATTCATATGGCTGCTCTAGGGCGACTAGAAAAATGCGTAAGTTTGTGTGAAATTCTTCTGGAGCAAGTCAGAGACATCAGCAAGCATCGTCTGTGCAAACGCTCTCGTCTTATTGTGGACAAAACCATGGCTTCAGAGCCTTCCGGAGACTTGTTCTTACGGATATTTTAGGATTTGCATCGTCTAAGATGACTGCCACTCCCACTGATCAAGATCATTGACTGACTGGTCTTGCATCTCGGATGTTTTCTCGGTTATGACTTGCCTCGGCCTTTTTTTGGCCTATGATTTCTTAACTGTCGTTTGCTGTCCTAAATTTAATTTTTCTCACTGAAATATTATCTTGCTTCTAGTTTCTTCGAGACATATTTAAATATGTCTCAATTATGGATTACGCTCTAAGTAGCCAAAACTTATTCTAAAATTTTTTTTATCAATTGTGTGTGTTTTGTTACGATGTTTTATGGTCAGGTCTAAGTCCTGTTCTTTCTTTTTTGTAATGTTGTTTACCTCGTGTTCTTTACTTCGTTGTTTCGGGCAAATAAATAGTTGTTTCCATTTTCAAGTTATATTGCTACTCTAAGGGGTCAGGCGGGTAAAAGGCAGAAAGGCCACGTTGATTAGTAATCTGAGTGGTTAAATGCTGAACCATCTCTCCATCATTATTCATACCTGCAAGCAAACGCCACCCAGCGTAGCAATATTTTGACAGTCCCATCATATTCCTTCACCTCTCATTCCATGCCCTCTGTGTCTCCTACCCGCCGTGGTTCCTCAGTGGCTATGGTGTTAGGCTGCTGAGCACGAGGTCGCGGGATCGAATCCCGGCCACGGCGGCCGCATTTCGATGGGGGCGAAATGCGAAAACACCCGTGTACTTAGCTTTAGGTGCACGTTAAAGAACCCCAGGTGGTCGAAATTTCCGGAGTCCTCCACTACGGCGTGCCTCATAATCAGAAAGTGGTTTTGGCACGTAAAACCCCATAATTTAATTTTTTTCTGTGTCTCCTACTTTGCGCGTGCCACAGCGGAGGGCTGCAAGACGCTGGAGGCAAAGTTTCGCACCTGTCACACTTTGGAACCCAGCAATTACCCAGAATTTCGTGACTGGATCAGAGACACGTACTCGATACTGGCCACCATCAACTACCCGTACGGCGTAACGTTGCTCGGACCCATTCCGGCCCATCCTGTCAAGGTAGGTGTACCGCATAGTTTCAGGCGTTGCAGTTTTTCTGCGCCCTTCTCTGGGAGCTCAGACAAATTTGCAATAAATAGCCAACGCTGTGTCTATCAGGGAGGGACTTGTGCTTACTAAACAATTTATTAATTGCCTCACTGATGTGTTTGAACGTCCGAGAACAACAAAGGGGTTATCAGGGACGCTATAGATGAAGGCTGCAGACCTATTTCTACCAAATAAAGTTGTTTGACTTTGACTAAAACTTCGGCACTAGATGCAACATGTCACTCATTGTGGCTGGGCTAGCTGGTTCATAATTATTGCTTTGTAATATGATGTGAAACAATGCGAGGTATGACCAGGAGAGAAAAAAAGCATCTTTTTTTGCAGAAGACATACAACAGAACACGGGGCACACTACAGAAATGTTATGTGCCACAACTTGCTGTTGGGCTAGTTAATTTATAGCTATAACGGTGCAATAGTGTGCGAAACCATGCAAAGTAGGACGGGGACAAGAAGGAGCCCCTTTTTAGTGTCCCGGTGTTACTGCATTATTGTTCTCGTCCCATTCTACCATAACTTCGGGACTAGAATTACTTTGTCCTGAAATATTTAGACATATAGTTAATATAATACCGTTGTAACAGCTAACTGCCTAGCCTTCGCTGCCGCGCAACTAATGCCCACCTCTTCAAGCAATGGAGCACAAGAGATGGAATGGCTCGGGCTGCAACTGTCGTGTCTGGTAGTACGTGTCGCGATGTCTACTTTGTCCCCATTCGTTTTAGCTGGCATACCATCAATAAAGCACGATACTTATCGAACATAACTGCTGTTACAATAGCAACAACACTAATTGTCTTTCAAGGTCAGAGACTGAATATCTGTGAATCTTTGAGGACGCATTTCTCCTGTCATATGTTTGCACAAGTTATCTTTCGTCCGTCGTCCGTTAACAACTCAAACCAAGTTTTGAAACACGGCTTCCAAATGTTCCAAATGCTACAGCAGTGGCGCGACACACGCAGTGCAGCCAAAGCTATGGTTTGCGTTAGCCAATCAGAAGAGAAAACCAGAAGTGCTCCTTCATTAACCACCCGTGATCGCCCTCCGCTCGACGCTGGTTGAATGGAACCGCCATGAAAAGATTAGTAACACTCGATTTGGCGGCACTATCGTTTCCTCTGAAAAAACAGCCGGCTCTATAGGTACTGATCTGCTGACACTAGCACTAACCTTGTTTTCACTGCGCGAAATTACTAGAACTCGACACGAGCTGGTAGAGTAAGAAGCCGAGCGGGCCCAACCCGACCCGAGCGCATTTACGTGCACCTTGCCTGAGCAGGTTGGCAGGCGAATTGACTGAACTCGTGTCGACGTTCATCGGGTCCGACTCACTAGCGCTTACGCGTACGCGCGAGGCAAGCTGACTCGGCCCGGCCTTATCAGGTTCACTTAAACGTAGCTACTGAGAGTATAGTTTTTCTGCTGAACACTTTCACTAGCGATGTCTTTTGTTCCCTTTTGTTATTGCTGTGGACCTTGCAGGCGGTTTGCAATATCTTGAGCAGCGGGGTCAAAACTGAAGAAGACACGGTGGATGCAGTCGCGAATGTGATGAACCTCGTGTACAACGGCACCGGAAAAAGCCCATGCAACAACGTTTACCGCACAGCAAATATGCATGCCTACCGGTTCCAGGTGAGCTTAATGTGGCACTGAAAGCACAGACTGCAATGCTGTGCACATGCTTGTCGGTCTGGAGCGTGCAATGATTTAAGAAATTAAATTTTAGGTAGCAGAGCGGTGCGGTTAAATTCTAGAAATTACGGTACCGAAGCTACCTAAAGACGGAACCACCATCGCCACACCCGTGCTGCCACATCCACGGATTTACCAGAAGACCTACTGGTACCTTCAAATTTATAGTGATTCCGTAATAATACCCCTAAACTATTGATTTTCGGCCTTTCTCAGAAAACTAAGAAAAGAACAGCCATTTCTTTATTGTGAAATTTTTATTGGTGCATCTACACTACGAAAACAAGTTTGCCCACATTTGAAGCTTATCTTGACCGTAAGAAGCACCTTAGCAGAGAACGCCTGCAACTGGTGGTTAGCGAGTGTGACGCAAGTAGTTTAATGACTAGAAAATGTAGAGAGGTCGGCCGGAAAATGGAGCATCTGGCCTGCTACTCTATGTAAGGAAAGGGGAAGAAAAGAAGAAAAAGGGTCACAATGGGGGATGATAATGGGAGGAACGAGGTGAAGGACACACTGCATAACTGGTATCACAAAGCGTGAGTACAGGCCCGTGTCGCCTAAGAAACGGGAAAGAGCACGCATTGTCCCTATCGTCTGCCAACTCTGTGGCTATGCGCCTAGAAAGAGGTCCTGCGACAGTGGTCTATTGTGTAAATGTCTCAAGGTATCTGCCATTGTCAGTCTTTCCCGCGCATACTCAGGGCACACCACGAGCACATGGTCTATAGTCTCTTCAGCGCCACACACTGAACAGTCCGGGGAGTCTGTCCGTCCAATGATGTGCAAGTATTTGCGCGTGAAGGCGACGGCTAATCGCAGTCTGTGCAGCAGGCATCTATGAGTGGGATGTGACGCAATTCCCTGTACATTGCCTTGGCGTTCGTGTCGGGCAGCCGCGCTGGTTCTCAATGTTCTAGGTTCTGTTGTGCCACATTGCATGCCTTCATCGAGGCACGCAGCTCCCCCCCCTCTGTTTTTATTAAGTGGTTGCACTTGTGACAACCTGCAAAGTTCTTCGAACTGCCAGCCCCTTTCCGTGGGTCGAACTGAGGGGTTCGGGGGCACAGAGCACCTCGTGACAACCTGCAAAGTTCTTCGAACTGCCAGCCCCTTTCCGTGGGTCGAACTGAGGGGTTCGGGGGCACAGAGCACCTCGACGAATCCACTGACAGCCTTCAAAATTCCACAGAACTGCTGCCCCGTTGCCGTGGAGATCGGTGGTATGCAGCTTGAACTTTTTCCGCGACGAAATAGGAAGGCGACGTGGTTGACGTCAGCACCAATCTCGCGTCGTTCGTGCCAAAGGGATTTAAGGCAGAACCAGACCAATGTTAGGGGGAGTCGCCACCAGCCGCACCGTCGGCCTGGTGTGCTGTTTGGCATCGCTACTTGTATGCTGTTACCTGCTGTTACCTGCTATATGTAAATGTTGTACAAAGCTTTTCGTCTCCTCTTGGTCTGCTACAAGAGTCCTTTTCTCGTATTCGACCCCGAGTCCCAATAGTTCTGCGTAAATTCCGGCAAGCGATATTTGCGGCTTTTCTTTTTGTTTCGTTTTCGATGTCAAGAACTGATATTTTAACTGGCTTTTCGTGACGCATCCGCTCGTATTTCGAACGTAAAATTTTGCACCTGGGTTACTACATATACAGGGAGCCCCCTGTAAGTTGAGCCAAACATTAAATATGTGCAAATGTCACGTAGCTGGACATAACCAAGGTAATGTTGTTTGCCGTCGCTTGGAGATACTCAAACTGTTCTTTTCACCCGCCATGGTGGCTTAGTGGCTATGGCGGTGGGCTAACGAGCACGAGGCCACGGGATCGAATCCCGGCCACGGCGGCTGCATTTCGATCGGGGCGAAATGCGAAGACACCCGTGTATTTATGTGCACATTAAAGAACTCCAAGTGGTCGAAATTTCCCGAGTCTTCCACTATACGGCATGCCTCATAATCAGAAAGTGGTTTGGGCACGTAAAACCCTATAATTTGTAATCAAATTGTTCTTTTCATTCTGCCTAACGAGATAATTCATCTGAATTATTTATTCAACTTTTCCAATAATATAATTAGATGAGAAGTGTCAATAAGAAAATTGTAGAGCAACATGAAAAACTAGCGATATAGCTTTCTGTTGCTCAACACGGGCTACATAAAAGAGTTTTTTCGAGCGTGAAAGACGCCCGCGAATGTATGCAAAGCGCCTCGAGCGGCCAGTCGTGCGGCAATTTTGCGCGTATTTGCGGGATTCTTTCGTGCTCGGAAAAACACTTTTATGTAGCACGTATCAAGCAACAGAAAGCTGCATCCGGGGTTTTTCATGTTGCTCTACAATTTTCTCATTGACACTTCTAATCTAATTACTATATGTGAGACGTTGATTAGTTAATTAAGGCTAACTATCAAATTAGGCGTAATGGAAAAAAATCTGATTATCTCCAAACTACAGAAAACAACATTACCTTGGTTCTATCCAGCTACGTGGCTTTTGCATATATTTAATGTTTGCCTAAAGTTCTGTGGGACACCGTGTATATGCAATACCTGAAACTACGCTTTCTTACTCGGTACTATTTTTCTTCTTCTTTTCGTCTTAAGATTGAGAGCGGATTTGTGCCAGCTGTAGAACGAAGAATTTAAGTTTTGATTTAGAGCTTTATAAACCCACAGAACTCTCGATAAATTTAGGTTTAAGAAAATGAAGCACAAATTCTAGGACTATACAAGCTTATTTCTACAAATTGCATCTGTTAAGGAGTCTAAAGGGATGAAACTTATTTTTGAGCGCACAGCTTACGTGAAATATTTGCAATGTTAATAAGGATTTTATAATAAAGAATAAAGGATAATAAGGAAAAAGTTATTACCTTTCTGCTCTTTTATTTTTTTCTTATCCCACCAAAAGTATGTATAGAATGAATATGCTCCCATGTTGCCGCCTGCTGTTCACGGGGAGGTGGGAGCAGTCCATCTGCCGTTATGCAGCTTCGATCCTGCCATTCCAAACACTTATGTACAGCAGTGTACTTATGTGGCAAATAACCTTTAATTCAATTTAATTCCACTCACAAATTAGTGAGATATTTCCGAGCGGAGTACAATACATCAATTTTGTTGGCTTCAGGTTTCCTCATACGTGCAGTTTGCAAAATTTAATTTTTGTGTGAGTGGCAAATTTGTTAACTTCTGTTTTTGAGCATTTATTTCAATTTCACGATATTCAACAACGTTCGCAAAAAAAGAAAGGAAGAAGCCCGGTGGCCTATTGAAGAAAATCTCATCGCACTGCTGGAAACGTCTAACTTCAGTTTCTGCTCATGGTGTATGCTTTGAAAACTCTACTGTTAATTTTGTGGTAAACGATTGATCATTAGAACAAAAGAACAAAAACAAAAAAATTAAGGTCAAAGTTGATTTTTTTTAACGCACAACCTCGAAGTCGCTACGTCATTCTGACGTCACGGTCATCAAGTAATTTTTTTTGTATTTCAGCCTCGTCAACTAAGTCATATATCCCTAAACTTGCCGGGCTCACTCTTCAGTGCCTTTACAGCACAACGTAGTAGATATTTACTGATAAACAATTAACTAGGCCTCGGTAGCCGCCGTGGAAATTCATGACGTCGCGGCGCTGGTGCGAGAACTACAAGACAGGTGTCGCCACCTGTCTCCTTTCTTGTGCCTGTTTTGGCTTACCAAGCCTCATATCGCTGTAATAGTGGCGCTTTTGGTGTGGTGGAAAGGTAACTTACTAATACCGGCGAAATGATTTCTATCCTTACCGTTCCTTGAAATGCCAGGAGCCTAATAAAAGATGGACCAGTGGTTGTTGAGAAAAACGACTCCTGTGTCGCTGTGCATTTAGACAGGGGCTCCCCGATGCAAAGCTCTCTCCGAATCCTCGATGCAGGAGTGCACCGAGCTCATTCACCCGACGTGCAGTGATGGCGTCAAGGATATGTTCTACCCTCAAGAATGGGACCCCGAGAAATTCGCCGAAAGGTGCCGCGAGAGGTTTGGGGTTACGCCTGAATTCGACCGGATGACCAAAAAGTACCCGATCACGGACTTCAATATGGCGACTCACATTATCTTCAGGTATGCGTTATATCAGTTAGTAGGCAGGAATTCCCGTTCAAGTTTACAATCAAGCTTGGAGGATGCGAGTACGCTAGGGGGGAGCATTAATTACCTCCCTCGTCCATCCTTGGCAAGCGAACTCCGAGTGAAGACACTCGCTTCGCACTTTTTTTTTTTCTCTCGAGGTGTGGACCTAACACGTGACCTATTAGACTCACCGTACTGGCCGATAATATTTGGTTCGCGGTAGTTTTTAATTGATGCGCACGTGACGGGCTGTCCTGCGGTAGCCATAGCTCCGGGTCGGCGGCACTAAAGCCTATCGCTCGCTCTGCGTTGACGATCACGTGTTTGCAAAGATTCGTTAGGCTTTAGTTGTGTTTGGCAACGCTCCCTCCAAAGTATTTCCTTTCTCCACGCAGAAACAACGTCTATTCTAAGGGTGCCTCACGTATTTCGAATGAGTTTCCTCCCCCTTTATTTTGTTAGAAAAAAAAAAGAAGGAGGAAGATGGTTGGAAGGCAATTCAGCCCCTAGTTAACGTCGATCAGAGATGCCTTCCTGAGCGAGTTGGCAATAGGATGGTGCGGCGCCACTGTTCACGGCCCTCATCGCACCAATCCTCGCGTGAGAGGACTAAGAAAGGGACATCGGATCGATTTGGTTTTTCTTCTACTTCACTACCTTCGGAATTGGTCCACATTTTTATGCAGCACTATCTTCGAGATTTGCCCACGAAAAAGGCTAGAAACTCATGGTCGCGATTTTTTAGCGATGCCTTTTTCGATGCTAACGCCTTTTTTTCATAGCTTAAGAATGGATACTGATGACTTGTAGTCAGCAATCAGCTGACGGATCTCGGTACTATGATCTTGTTATTCTGTTCTTCTGAGCTCATAAACTTTGTGTCAAGCGAGGCAATAAAGAAAAAAATGGCAGTGGCTTAGCTCGGCTATGCCAGGATATACGTAGCAAAAGCGAAGGCATAGCATGGTTAGCCTTGGTTAATCTTGATTGCAAGTCCAGGTTAGTCTGGTTGTCTAGCTATGTTGCGGCGTTTAGCCGGTCATTCGGCGCGCTGTTCGTCTGTTTCCTGGGCGATTCGTTTGCTCTTCATCTCGTTCCGATGTCGATTCCAGGCCTCCTCCTGCTTATCATAATTGTCGCCGTCCATACTGCCGCCTCAACTGTGGTTGCGGCGCACGCGAGCTCTCCTTTTCAATCCTCCGACATGTTATCAGGCATGCGACGCAGCTGGCGAAGCGAGCGGAGGCGAACGAAACGACGAGGAACGCAGTGTGACGAGGAACGCAGTGTGACGTCATGTGCCTCCTCGGAGCACCGCCAGGGTGAAACCGCAAGTTTGCAGCCAGTAAAGCATCGGCTTTTTAAAAAAGAAAATGGACGAGTTGGTTAACCCTCATAGCAAATGCAGCGCGAAAGGAACGCCAACACAAGGAAGAGGAGTACACAGTACAGGTGCGCAGGACAATTTTTATTGTTTTGGTCAATCAGTTGTTAGTTCATAGCCTGTCCTGTGTACTGCTCTGTCTTGTGTTGCTGTTCCTTTAGCGCTGATTTCACTATAACTAATACATTTTCGCGCTTTTTCGCTTTCGTGAGTGGCCACGTTCAACGAGGCGTGGAGCGTCGCTCGACCAGTCTCGAACGCGAGCAGCGCCGGAATCCATTGGCATCGAAAAAGGCATCGCTACAATATTGTGGCCCACATATCTGACGCAGAAAGCCAAGGGTAACTCACCAAGGAAGGCCTTGTTTTAAAAGAAAAAAAGGAAAATGCAAAGGCATCAAGGAACATGGCATTTACGTGCAGGGTTCGCGGGCTGCCCTCGCCAGGAACAGGCAGCAGCGGGAGGTGGTGGGGTTCTAAACGACGCGCCACTTGAATGAGTAAATTTACAATAGGCTGAAAAACTTGGCACTGTCAAGAACGGCGAGTTGCGCAACAAGATTGCCACCTTGCCACCCGATTACGACAAGGGGTGCAAGACGCGCACCTCCCCGTCTCCGTCGCTGCAGCTGCGAGGCGCTCAAAGAAGCGACCGTTGCGCTGGAATCCGCCGCCTTCCTCCAGCCCCTTCGACATTGTGACGGGACGAGTTTGGTGTGGGGACAATGATTCCAGAGTTCCTCAACGCGGAGCTGATCTGACACGCCTGAAGAAGCTACCGCGGGAACGTCTTATTTTTGCGCTCACACGGTTCTGCATGTTGCAAAACAACGAGCGACCCTCGAGCGGCGTCGATTTTCCGGAACGGCACCACCTTCAACGCCGTCGCTTGGGCTTCGGAATGTGTGTGCCTTTGTGTCTGTAAACTGGTCTTCAGAGCAGCTGCGAGTTGGTGATGTGTAAACGAACAGCCGCCGCGTCGTAGGACCGGCGGATCGAGTGTATAAAAACTGTGGTTGTGCGAATGTTGGACGCACTTCTCTTGAGCAGTCATGTTAGACTGAGTCACTTCTCTCATGCAGTCATGTTGGACTGTTACTCTGTTTCTCAAGCAGTCATGTTAGACTGAGTTAATTTCTGTAAATAAACCCTTTTCCCTCGTTCTCGATGAGAAGCAGTTCTTCACTTCCTCAACGATCTCAGCGTAAATAAGTTGGACGACGGCATGGGCCAGCTACCATCGAATTCATGCCGTACTCCAATCTTGGCAAAGGACCACGGACGAAGGGATTGAGCCCCCAATCCTGACAACTGGCTGACAGCGGTGGGATGGACTTTGCGACATGGTGCTGTATCTGCGGTGAGTGCTTGGTTTTTGCTTTGACTCTCTAGGCTTCATTTTGTGGTTGTTCTGTTTAGAACAGTAGGGAAGCTAGATTGTTGTGTGTTAGCTAGGTTGCGTTTTCCTAGCTAGATTTAGAGAGCAGAATCAAGGCAGTAAAGCAGCAGTCATGGAGTTAAGGACATTGCTGAGAGACGAGTTGTTGATTGTTGGTGAGGAACTGGGCCTAGATGTACGCAAGGAAATGCGCAAATCGGAATTATTGGAGCTAATTTCCAATCAGGCCAGTGAGGAAGATATTGAAATGGGAATGGAACTTCTCAAAAAGAGAGAGAAACGGGAAAGAGAAAGAGAAGAACGGGACCGAGAAAGAGAAGAAAGGGACAGAGAAAAGCAAGAGAGAGAGGAACGCGATAAAGATCGCGAGTTTCAGTTAAGGAAAATGCAACTCGAACTTGAAAGCAAACGTTTGGAGATGTCTCAAGGAAGTGAAGGCGCTCTGGGACGATCAAGTGAGGCAGAATCGTACCGCATGGACAGGCTATTAAAGCCATTTGAGGTCGGGACCGACATAGGCTTGTTCCTAAGCAATTTTGAAAGGACTTGCGAGAAGATGAACTTCGGCCCGAGTACATGGCCACAGCGGTTGCTGTCTATGTTGCCGTGTGAGGCGGCGGAAGTAATCGCCAGATTGAGTGCGCAGGATGCATATGATTATGCAAAAGTTAAGGCTAGTCTCCTGAAGAAATACCACCTTTCAGCCGAAGCTTTTCGGCAAAGGTTTAGGAGCACAGGCAAGAAAGATAGCGAGGGCTATCCGGAGTTTGCATATAGCTTAAAGGCAAACCTAGTCGAGTGGCTTAAAAGCGCGGAAGCGTACGACAGCAGAGACATGATCATTGAATGCATGTGTCTAGAGCAGTTTTACAAAACCATCCCCCAAGCTGTGAAACTGTGGGTGCAAGACAGAGGTAATGTAAACACTGTGGAAAGGGCGGCTGAATTAGCCGAAGAGTACGCAACCCGTAGAAAGTTGAACGCCGAGGAGGGAAACTGGGACGGTCGAAATGGACCGCGGGAACCATTTCCGTTCAAAAAGGGTGCGCAAACTAGACGATCAGAGCCTGTAGACCTGGCGGAAAAGCCCACAGAAAAGAGCGAGGAGAAACTTAACGGAGAAACCGCACAAAAAGGACAGAAAAGAAAATTCGAATCTGTTAGACCAATTCGCTGTTACAAATGCCACAAACTGGGACATATAGCTGTAAACTGCGAGAAGCCTAGCGTAGTTTTTTCCTACGTGGAGGAAAAAGATGAGAATATGGAACTTTTAAGTCCGTATCTCCACAACCTGCAAGTTAATGGAAAACCATGCCGAGTGCTAAGAGACAGTGCCGCCACGCTGGACATTGTCCATCCGTCTTACGTGATGGTAGAGGACTTCACCGGAGAAGTAGCATGGATAAAACAGGTTGTAGAAGAACACAGCGTGTGTCTGCCCATGGCCAAAGTCAAAATCAGTGGACCATTCGGGGAGCTAGAGACTGAGGCTGCAGTTTCCAAATTTTTGTCACTGCAGTATCCCTACATCTTTTCGAATCGTTCGAATCAGTTACTGCGTGACAGAGGGCTCAAACTGGGAGAGGGCATAGTACAGGCATTGACCCGAGGCCAAGCTCGTAAGATCGCGGCGCTTTCGGCTGAAAATGCTCAAGCTCCTCCAGCTGAAGCAGAAAAGGGGATAGCTTCAATACCCGAATCCGAGCTAGGCCCGAGGGACAAAAGAACAGTTGAGGAGAGCCTGCCAGTTGACCAGCTCAATGAGAGCGTAGCACTAGAGTGTCAGAGTTCTAGCCTGCAGGAAGAGCAAGCAGACGCGCTCACAAGCGAGACAGGGTCGTTGTTATCACCGGCCTCAAAGAACTTTGATCAACTCTTACGCGTGGATAGAGAGTCACTGGCAGCTGAGCAAAAGAATGATGAGAGCTTAGCTAAATTACGTGACACAGCTAAAGAAGGCATTGCTAGGCGCAACGTAACGATACATGAGAGAGGAGGGTTGTTGTATCGGCATTACAGGGATCGAAAGGGTAAGATTTTAGATCAGTTAGTCATACCTACGAAGTGTAGGGAGGACCTTTTGAGTCTTTGTCATGGAAATGGGTGGTCCGGCCACCTAGGCATAAACAAATCAAAGGAAAGATTGCTTATGGAATACTACTGGCCTGGCTGTTTCAAAGATGTAGAAAACTTTGTAAGATCATGCGACGCCTGCCAGCGTTCTGGTAAACCAGGAGAGACTTGGAAAGCTCCACTGAAGGTAGTGCCCTTAATAACAGAGCCTTTCAGACGGCTTGTAATAGACACGGTAGGGCCTCTTCCAAAAACAAAATCAGGCTACAGGTACTTGTTTACCATGCTGTGTCCGGCTACCAAGTTTCCAGAAGCAATCCCTTTGAAAGAGCTCAGCTCCACTGAAGTAGTAGACGCGCTTTTGACAGTGTTTGCACGAGTTGGGTTTCCAGCCGAAATTCAGGCAGATCAAGGGTCAGTATTCAAGAGCGCACTGACTTCCACATTCTTGCAAAAGTGCGGGGTAAAGTTAATACACTGTTCTGTCTATCACCCTCAGTCAAACAGTGTAGAGAGGTGGCATTCGGTGCTTAAGCGAGTTTTGCGTGCGCTCTGTTACGAGCACAAGGAGGACTGGGAGAACTGTCTGCCGGCAACTTTGTTTGCTTTGCGAACCGTTCCACATGAGGCGACAGGGTTCTCACCAGCAGAACTAGTGTATGGGAGGACACTCCGGTCTCCACTGAGAATGTTAAGAGAGATGTGGGAGGAAAGAGGGGAGAGTCCAACCGTGGTTGAATACGTGCTAAATTTACTGGAACGGCTAAGCGCATCCCAAGAACTAGTCGGAAAGAACATGGCAATAGCTCAAAGGAACGCCAAATTCTATTCCGACAAGAATGCGAGGCTTCGTACGTTTAAAGTCGACTTAACGATGAAAGCGGGAAAGTGTAGGTTTGGTTGTTCGCAGGTTACTTATCTGGGCCATGTTGTCGGTAAGGACATGAGACGGCCGGCTGAGCTGAAAATAGCTACGATTGGAGATTTTTCTCAGCCGCGCACGAAAACGGACGTTCGTTCATTTTTGGGACTTGTGGGGTACTATCAACGGTACATTCCGAATTACTCGCAATTGGCAAGTCCATTAACAGACGCCCTCCGAAAGGGAGCACCGAGTAACGTACTCTGGGATAAGGACAAAGAGAACGCTTTCCAAAGTTTGAAAACGCTATTGGTTTCTCGCCCTGTGCTTCGCGCGCCAGACTACACAAAGGAATTCATAGTTCAATGCGACGCAAGCGACAGAGGTATGGGCGTGGTACTTAGTCAGGTCGGCGACGATAACGAGGAGCATCCTATCCTCTACGCCAGCCGTAAACTAAATGTAAGAGAGGAAGCCTACAGCGCTTCAGAGAAGGAATGCGCTTGTTTGGTTTGGGCCGCCCAGAAGTTGTCGTGTTACTTGTACGGAGCGAAGTTCATCTTCGAGACCGACCACTGTCCTCTGACGTGGCTCAATCAAATGTCACACAAAAACGGCCGCTTGCTCCGATGGAGCCTCACTCTCCAAGAGTACAACTTCTCCGTTAGATATAAGAAGGGAAAGTTGCATAGCAATGCGGATGGTTTGAGCAGGCTAATTTGAATTCTGCGTTTGGGGGTCCCGCCTAAATTTTAGGGTTACTAGTGTTAATTTTATTAAGTGAAGAAGATCCCCTCTCTTTTGGCAGGATTCCCTCCTTGATTGCTGAATGTGTCAGCAGTAATTTGCTTCAGAAATTGGCATAGCGAAATGCAGCATTTTTTGTTTGCTTCTGCACTTATGTTGTTGTTGTTTTTTTTGAAGCCTAGCGAGTTTAAAGTGAGAGCCAATGCACGTCATCTCGGCGCAGAGCCGTGTTGTGGGGTTCATTTTGCAGTTGCCTGTCCTTGTTGGATGTTTTGGGGCGGTGACATCAATGCACAGGTGGTCGCTGCGAGCCAAGACATCAATCCCCTCCCCCTGACCAGCAGCCGTTCTCTTCCTGCCTAGCGGTTCTCAGCGCTAGACAGTCGAGATTTTCGGGCCATGGAGGCGCTGTCAAGAACGGCGAGTTGCGCAACAAGATTGCCACCTTGCCACCCGATTACGACAAGGGGTGCAAGACGCGCACCTCCCCGTCTCCGTCGCTGCAGCTGCGAGGCGCTCAAAGAAGCGACCGTTGCGCTGGAATCCGCCGCCTTCCTCCAGCCCCTTCGACATTGTGACGGGACGAGTTTGGTGTGGGGACAATGATTTTAGAGTTCCTCAACGCGGAGCTGATCTGACACGCCTGAAGAAGCTACCGCGGGAACGTCTTATTTTTGCGCTCACACGGTTCTGCATGTTGCAAAACAACGAGCGACCCTCGAGCGGCGTCGATTTTCCGGAACGGCACCACCTTCAACGCCGTCGCTTGGGCTTCGGAATGTGTGTGCCTTTGTGTCTGTAAACTGGTCTTCAGAGCAGCTGCGAGTTGGTGATGTGTAAACGAACAGCCGCCGCGTCGTAGGACCGGCGGATCGAGTGTATAAAAACTGTGGTTGTGCGAATGTTGGACGCACTTCTCTTGAGCAGTCATGTTAGACTGAGTCACTTCTCTCATGCAGTCATGTTGGACTGTTACTCTGTTTCTCAAGCAGTCATGTTAGACTGAGTTAATTTCTGTAAATAAACCCTTTTCCCTCGTTCTCGATGAGAAGCAGTTCTTCACTTCCTCAACGATCTCAGCGTAAATAAGTTGGACGACGGCATGGGCCAGCTACCATCGAATTCATGCCGTACTCCAATCTTGGCAAAGGACCACGGACGAAGGGATTGAGCCCCCAATCCTGACAGCACCAAAAGAAATTATGCCCATACATGCAGCACAACTGCCTGCGATAACGATCGTTGTCCACAGGTTAACATTGTTCCCAGAAAATGAGGTAACTAAGCGTTGGCTTCATCCTCCTGAAAAGCGAAGTAAACTCTAGGGTGTAACCACCTTTCAAACTGGTTCCTATCACCCACTGGCATGGTACGAACGCGAAAAAGCGATCTTTTTTTCTTTCTTCAAATGCCATGGTTATTATACACGAAGTGACACCCCCATGACAGCGTAACCATCTTATCCCTTAATTTAAAGAAAAATGGTTTTCTTTGCAAAAAGTACGAAGATCAAGGTGTAACAACGTTTGGTGAGCTCTTACGTTGACGCTGCTCCCTCGATTGTTCACGCCATTTCGCCGCATTTGCAAAAGACTTCAGGGGTGTTTTTTCTCGCCTGTGGCGATACAAGGGTCTAGAATAAATTGACGTAAATTTTTTTCTGGAGCCATTCGTTGAAATACTCAAGTAACGAATATGAATAAACCCCTTCCATGCACTCCCAAGAGCGTGTATCTTCACGTTCGGGAGGAGTATTCTACGCTGTCGCTTCAGAGTTAACTTAAGCCCTTTACGCATAGAAGACGTCCAGCGTTATGTTTAACGGAGAGCCCTCAAAATTATTTCAGTTCCTGTGTTGCTCTTGTTGTAAACAACACAATATAGCTCAAAGAGCTTGCTAAAAGGATGGACTTGTGAACACGCATCCAAAACATGCCTTGTAGCTAGCCCACCTGTGTGCAGTCAATTTCACTTTCGTTACTGCGTAATTTTTTTTCCTTAGAAACTTCGCCTTTCTGACACAAGCTTCCCACTTCACCTTCGTTTATATGATCTACAAACTCATTTCCACGCAAGAAATTAATCTTTTTTTGAAAGCTACTTTGTTTCCTTAATCCCGTGCATGCTTAAAGGCCAACTGGAACGAAATTTAACTTTAGCTAAATTATTCATAATGAATAGCATATAAACGCAATATTGGCAAAGCCGCAGCACTGGCAACTGCAGAGTTTTCTCATTGGATGCTTCTAACTAAGCAGACAATTCTCGCACCTCGTAGTCAGCGGCGTTTACGCAAGTCCCAGGACGACGCCGCCGAAAAGTTCCGGCGCGCCTCGGGCCCTCTCGGCACCACCTTCCAAATCACGCCGAGGAGCCACGCGTTCTAGATCATGCGTCACTTCCGGCGCTTAGAAATGCTTCTTTTTCAGTTTCGGAATCAAAACGAACATTTTTGCGAGCGCTTCGTGACACCTCCCAGATGTACTTAAAGAAAGACGAAAACGTCGCATAAAAGTTCTTTTACATCTACAGAATCTCAATTAAGGCAAATTTTACGCCGTCTGAAATTTGCGGGTTTTGAACGGTCCCAGACGGACTGAAGGTAGCGTGCAATATAATGTACAAGCAGTCTCTGAAAAATCTGTGGCAAAAAATTGGAACCGTGTGCTTCTTTTGGGCGTTGCAGTGACGGTGACATGGATCCGTGGGCTGTGTACAGCTTGGAGGAAGCTCCCAACCAGCGAACCAGACGCTTGCGCATTGCGGGCGCCGTGCACCACGCGGACCTGCAGTTCTCCCACCCCGATGAGCCTCGCTCGTACAATGATGCCAGGGAATTCTCCGCCAACACCATTTACCGATGGCTGATATTTCCTTCTTCATCGCACTAGATTTTAGCACTCTTACGCAGGGGCAAGCCTTGCGGCCGGGTTTTAAATGGCCAGATTGAGAGGAATGGGCGATTGACTGCTCGAGCGAAAAATTGAGACGCTATCGGTGGAAATTTGAGGCCAATGAACGGATAGAATCCGCCACTGCAGTGTTTTCGATTTGTTCGTTTATGTTAAAATATTGCAGGCAGCTAGGCTGCCCCACCAGGAGAGGTTACACAAAGCACATTGAAGGTGCTTTTCAAACATGACTATGCAACACAAGCTGGGTGAGAATTCAACAGTTCACACCCAGGAAAGGAACACTGAAAAAGCTACACCCTAGTGAGGCGGCGGCGTATGACCATGCTATAATTTAACCGCGATTGCCGTTAAGGCAGAACAACCGAGTGTTTCTCCCGTTATCGAGCGGTTTTATAGAGTGATTTACCTGGTAAAGAAACTTTAGCCTTTCTATACGCCGCCGTGCATGCAATAGTTGAAGATGTGGTGACCACGTGTCAGAAACTGACAATGTAGCTCAATAATTTGATAAAATTGCATAAAACGTTTTGATGTGGTATTTCGGCACATGTGGACTGCTGCTGAGGGCCTTACGACAAGGCCATCTGCAAATAGGAGACTATAGTCTGCGGTCTCGCTACGTGCCTATGATTGAAACAATTCTGGATCGTGACAACTTATAATAAAGTTAGAACTTCGAGTGCAGAGCTGGGTGTGTCGTGTGGATGGTGGATCAGATAAAGAGCGTTTTGTTAAGGGATAAGAATGGCACAAAAGGAAGGCAAACAGAGGAGTGCGAAGCTGACTGACGGGTGCAAACAGAGAGCAAAGATGTGGGATAAAAACATACACTGCAGTGGTTTATATAACTTTGTGCTTTGTACCTTGATAACATTTTACGCGTCATATCCTTGAATCTGCTAATCTCACAGACACGGAGAATAAAGCAGTGTTTACGAGCTCGGCACATGCTTTGTTTTGTTTCTCAACGACGATTCTTACTGTCCCACTTCAGTGGATAGGCCAAGAAGCAGGCGTTTTTAGCAGTGTTTTGTTTAGTTTTTTTCTTATCAATAACCGATTAAAAATGAGAGCGTTCAAGCACAAAACGGCGACTGAAACAAAAAGATATTCACTTTATTATGTATGAAAAAGCCAAAGAAATTAATTTGGTTTGTCAAAGAACCGTGCACTTGAAGGCGAATATTTGTTGCAGTGAGGATATTTAGGTAGCGTTTATTGTTTCGTTACGTTAGTGCGTAGAGAAGAGAGACGGTAAACGGCTCGCCTGTAGGAGTAGTATACAGTTGGCTATACGCGCATGCCGACTCTCTACAAGTTAGCTGTCTTGTGTTGAGCGACGCCGGGCGATGATCCATAGTTTCCGTGAAACGGAAGTCTGTGGGAGACCTCGAGAAAAAGAAGGTCATCTAAAAAAAAAAAGATTTCCGCCAGAACCCATTTCACGATGAATGTCGACGTTATTGGGAATAAGCCTTGCTGCAACGTAGAGAGACTGCGTATTGCCGACGCAGAAGCGGGTCATGTATGACGCATGTCTGCAGTCGGACTCCTTTCTCGCGCTCGCCCCTGAATACGCAGCGTCATCTAGCGGCACCGCCTCGAAACTTTTTTTTTTATAGTGGGGTTTTACCTGCCAAAACCACTTTGATTATGAAGCACACCGTAGAGGAAGAAACCGGTAATTTCGACCAGCTGGAATTCTTTGACGTTGCACCTAAATCTAAGTACACGGCTGTTTTCGCATTTCGCCCCCATCGGAATGCGGCCGCCGTGGCCGGGATTCGATCCTGCGACCGCGTGCTCAGCAGCCCAACACCATAGCCACTGAGCAACCACGGCGGGTCGCCTCGAAATCCACCCATGGTGCAGGTGTGAATATATATTCAGTCGGGACTGTCTAAATATATATGATACGGGCTTGATTCCGCCAAGCACCGGAGAAATTTCGCATCAGTGACGCTTTCACTGAACAGGAAATGCGCATAGGAAATGGCACATAGGAAATGGCACATACTGAGTGACCCAAGTAAGTGTCAAAGAGGTTCATTGAACAGCGGCACAAACCCAGTGTCGCGCACTCAGTGACCCAAGTTTGTCTGACGATTGTTTTCGAATGCAGTTCCCTAAACATGGAAGTCAAATACTCTGCCCATTAGACAATGGACTATCAAAAGTTGCGGAAAGCCCAGAAGATGATCGTCAAATAAACGAATAGCCTCTGCGGACTGCTGAAAGCAAATGGACACACTAGCAATGCTTATGAGGTATGCCGCTGACGTCGGTGACGGTGTTTGATGATGGCGGCGCAAAATTTCGTCGATATATTTGGGTAGACAGCACTGTGGAGAGACAGCGATGGCAGTGGCGTCGGCGCGACGTCGATAGTATGGCCTCTGAGATTGCGCACACTGGATACTGGCGCGCGGTTGCAATTTCGAAGTATGAACATACACTGACGATGATGGAAAAGGTGACGTCACAACGACCACCGCAGCATGACGGCATGAAGACAACGGGATCACAAGAGCATGAAAAAGAGTCAAAACCTATGAGATGCCCTCAATGCTCTGCTTTACCCTAATTATTGTTATTTTGCAACTTCTTTCAATTTCGACTGGCTTATGAAAAGCGGCCTGCTGCTTTATGCATTATTTTGTTTGATTTGGGATCGGCTTGTTTAATATTTTCATATTTGAGTTCATTATATTACCAGCCGGCTTTGGGCCTATCCCTCACAGTTCCTATGTACTATTTTTGAAGGAAAACTTACGATGGTCATCAATAGCGGATTATCTCTTGATACCCTCGTTAGCAGCAGCACCAAACTGTTACCATCATCATCATGAGTGAGAGACTGCTGAACCATTGTACAGAGCTAGTCGGACGCATGGTTCTCTGTGAACCGGGCGCGCCGGCCCCATAGGCCGACCAGGCCAAATTATGTCCTCTCCGAGACGTCGCGCTCGAGTCCATATGACATGACGTGTCCGTAAATCTTCCTGGAAGCTTCGACGAGCGGCATTTCGTGAGGAAGTCGGCGTCGGTGCGCACTGTAAGTTGGCGTCCTCTCTCTTCACGTTGTTTGATTTCGCAGGCTCAAGAGGCACTGCTTTAAGGCACATGACGTGAGTGTTAGCCTTAATTCGAAACAGCACTGAGACTATACTTCGGAGATTTCATACATACATACATACATACATACATACATACATACATACATACATACATACATACATACATACATACATACATACATACATACATACATACATTGCTTGCGTTAAGTAATGTTCCCAGACCTCGAAACCCTAGAACACAGATACAGCAATATCTGATCGAGCGAGCCTCTAATTAGTGTAAACGATTTTCTGCGACTCAGTTTCGGCTGTGTTTCCCAAGAGGTGCATGTGTTGTGACGTCATGACACAGAAGCCGGCCACGTGAAAGCAGAACTTCGTGACGTTTCAGCCCGTGCTCCGGCTCGCTCGGTCGTCTGCTATGTTGCTGCATCGGGCCATGGCATCTGCTTTATTTATTTGTTTATTATGCGAAGCATATTACGAGAGCTCAACCCAGCTCCTTAGGCGCGGCGGTGTCGCCTTGAATACCACGTGACACCGTGACGTCACGACAGAGGAGAAACGGGGCTCCAACTCGCGCCGTCGCTCGCGGCGTCGCGGCGGTATATAAGCAGCTGCGCTTGCCTCTGCTAGACACTCACGGGGTGAGATGCCTCCTGGAGACAGAGCTGCTCGTTGGAATGAGAAGCGAAGGTTGCGGCGTGCTACAGAGACTGTTTCTAGGTGGCTTTGCTACGGCGCAGCGACTAGGCGCCCCGCATCGGACGCGGTGAGCGTCGAGCAACGCAGCGTTCGGCGCGACAACGAAATGTGCGCCTGAGCAAGCGACGCACGCCTGAGCCGACGCCGACGACACCGGCTTCTCTGCGACACGAGCTCCTTAACGCTGTCGCGTTAAAATAAAGGCTAGTATGCTTCGCACCCTGGGCTTAACCTTAGCTAAGCCACAGCCATTTTATGCGAAGCATATTACGAGAGCTCAACCCAGCTCCTCAGGCGCGGCGGTGTCGCCATGAAACCACGTGACACCGTGACGTCACGGCAGAGGAGAAGTGGCTTTGGCTCAACTCTTGCAAGACGGGCTGGGTGGGAATCGAACCAGGGTCTCCGGAGTGTGGGACGGAGACGCTACCACTGAGCCACGAGTACGGTGCTTCAAAGCTGTACAAAAGCGCCTCTAGTGAATGCGGTGTTGCCTTAGAAACGAGCTGTTTCTAAGGCGTGCGTCTCTAGCTCAGGCGCACATTTCGTTGCCGCGCCGAACGCTGCTTTGCTCTACGCTCACCGCGTACAATGCGGGGCGCGTAGTCGCTGCCCTGTAGCCCATTGTCTTACACCCCTTGGCGGGTCGACGGGAACGCTGTCGCGTTCCACTCTTGAAGGCGAAGCAGTAATGCATGAGTTGTTTCTTCGTCTAGCCTAACCAAATATAGCCAAGCAACAGCAGTTCACCAGGCTAAACAGTGGTTCAACAACTAAAATAAAGGCTAGGATGCTTCGCATCCTGGGCTTAACCTTACCTAAGCCACAGCCATTTTTTTTATTTATTGAATTATAGAATATTGCAGACCCAATGGGGGCCCAAGCAGGAGGGCCAGAACAGATGATCACCATATATATATATATATATATATATATATATATATATATATATATATATATATATATATATATATATATGAAAAACGA